>NW_026622851.1:47500-52877 GCF_023065955.2 Ursus arctos
AGGCGGGCACGGAGGGGGTGGGTCGGCGGTGACGGGGAGGGGGCGCAGGGCGGGCGAGGGCCGGGAGCGCGTGGGGGGAGTGGTTCGGGGGAAGGGCGCGCGCCAACGAAGACGCGAACCGGGCCACCGGGTAAACGTGCACGGGATCCCACCGCCACCAGCATGAGAGCGGTCCCGCGACGCCCGGGACGCCGGCCGGCCTCAGCACCCTTGGCGGGCCCCCCCCCCGCGAACCAGGCCCCACCACGGCTGGGACCCAAAAACCCCACGTGACCCCCGCCGCAGGGGCCCAGCAGAACCTCCGTCCATCCGTCTGGTCCATCCCGGAGTCACGACCCAGGGGAAGCAACCCCCAGGCGAGAGCGGCCCGACCCGTGCCCGCACGCCACCCCCGGCGGCAACTCGGGACGGGAGCGGGCGGGAGACAGCCGCTCGCACGGCACGGGGAAGCGGGACGCGCGGGGGCGCCCCACCCCTCGGGAGACACAGCACCGCGAGGGAGTGGCCGCACGCGCACTCGCACGCACGCGGGAGCCCCGCGCGCCGGACGCCGGCCAGGCCCAGCGGGATCCTCCCCCGACTCGGAGGGGGGAGGCGCAGGCCGCGGTAGGCAAAGAGCGGCGCTCGGCCCCGCCGCGGGGCCGGCAGACCCCTCACGGAGAGGGGGCTCTGCCCAACACGCAACGGTAGTCACCCCGCATCGGTGGCCACTACGCGCAGAGGAGGGGCGGCAGCTGGGGGGTTCCGGTACCCCAAGGCACCCTCTCGGATCGCTAGAGAAGGCTTTCTCACCGAGGGCGCATCGCCCCCACCCATTCGTCCCCCGACCGGGCCCCGCTAAACGGCTCTCCAAAGGCCGCCAAGGGCTCGGGGGGCGGGGGTAGGTCTGCGGCAAGGGGCAGGCACAGGGCAATCCTGAGCGCTCACGGCTGGGGCCCAACAAGGAGACCGTCCTTGCCCCGCCACGCACACCATGCTCGCGTCACCGCCCGGAAAGAGCTCCGTGCCTCCGGCGAGGCCACGAGAGGCGGAGACGGACGTGGCATGCTGGGGCGAAGAAACGGCACCCCTCGGCTGGCCAAGCGCCACAGCGCTGGCTCGGCCCGCCGCGATCGCTCACACACCCCGCCACGTCCAGGCCCCCCCAGCACGGCATGCGCCAGGGGGACGACGAGGCGCCCGCATCCCCATGGGGGGGGCAGGTGGTCCTCCCTTACCGACTCCACCACCCGCTCCTCGGACTACGCCACCAACAGCGGTGGCCCGAGGGGGTCGCTGGGAACAGGAAACGACGCCACCGCTCGGCCTCGGGCACCTGAGACAACCTGGAGCGCTCCAGGGGCACCACGGAGGGCCAGGCGCAACGCGCTCAGCACGCCCAGGCGGTGAGCAGCGCGGCGTCGGGACGGCCCTCCCCATGGCAGGGAGAGCCGCTCACCACACGAAGCCAAGAAAGGCAAGCGAGAGTGTCCGCTGCGTCAGAGGACCCCGGTCCCACGGACACCAGGAGGCCGAACGTGGGAGGGCGGGGTCGGGCCGGAGTCCACACCCCCCCCGCGCCCTCCCCGCACCGCCACAGCAGGCGGAGGAGGAGGAGGAGCGCGAAGGGCCCGCGGGCAGAACGAGAAGAGCGGTCCCATTCGCCATGAATGTCCGTCCCTCGTCTGACGCGGCTTAGGCCCGGCCCGGGAGAGCACGAGATCACCACATCGATCGGCAGAATGTGCCCAGGGAGGTCCCGAGGGGGGGAAAGCCCGGCGAGGACAGCAACCAGAGGGACCTGCTTTCAGCCTCGCCAGCACCCCTCGACCCCAGGGCGAGAGCAGCCGGACAACCCAAGGAAGGAGGACGCCTGACACGTGGCACGGAGCCTTGCGGGACAAGGGTTGTCACGACCGCAGCCAGGTGCCCGCAGTGGGGAGCGCACGGGGTAAAGCACCCACGCCGCCTGCCCACACCGCCCTCGGGTGCTGGAGACCGGAGGCGGCACCACGGCCTGGACCATCTGGAGGCACCCGAGCCGGCGCACAGGCCCACGCGGACGGCTCAAGTAAGCGAGGGCACAGCCGGGCTTGGCACCATGGTCAAGCCCAGAGGTCCCCCCCGCCCCGCACACGCCCAGAGGTCCCCATCTCTAAGGCGACAGTCGCCAAAGCACAGCGTGTCAGCACCTACCTGGCAACAAAAAGTGCTCATTTCAGGTGACAAAATCACCACGCCGACTGCCGGGGCCTAGACACAAGTCACCGGGACCTCCTGGGACCGTAGCCAGGCCACCGGCCCCAAGCACCGTTCCATCAGCCCCGGCCCCTGGAGCCCCCAGGGCCATCTGGTCGACCCCGGGAGCGTGGCGGCAGCCGGGACCGACGGGGGACTCGCGGGAGGTGGAGCGGGCCGGGTAGGCCCTCCCCCAGTCCGCCTGTCGTCCCCACGTCAGGACTTAGAAAAATCACCAAAGTCCTGCGGAGGCACCTGTGGACGCCCTGCTCCCCGGCCCTCAGGACGGCCCCACGCCTGTCCCATGCCGGCCCCATGCCGGTCCCCGACTCCCAGTTGGGACTGGGGGGGGGAGGGGGCGATACCACGGAGGCGTCCCCGACGGCCGGACCGCAATGGGAATCGCGGCCGGGCCCCTGGGGCGCCATATCCGTGCCTCCCCTCGCGACCCGATCCGGTCCGGTCCGTTCCGGTCCCCTCCGGTCCCCACCTCCGCAGCGGGCCTCGGAAAGCTTGGTAAGAAAATCGGGTCAGACGACCGGAACCCCACGCGTGCCCCGTGGCCGGGCCCGTCACGCCATCCACGGGCTTCCTCTCAAGGCTCGAGCGCGACACGGGAGAAAACCGCGCGACACGGAAGGCCCGACGACCGACCGGAGCCACCGGCCGGATGGCGTCCGGGCGCCGGACACACCCGCTCCCATTCCCCCACGGGCCGAGGAGGGGACACCGGTGGGTGCTGGTCGACCCGTCCAGGCGACCCCCACACCCTTCTCAGGGAGCGAGGCGGTGGCGGCGTCACACCCTCACAAGCCTGGAGGTTCAATCTCCCGCGAGCCGATCGCGCGCCGACACCCCAGAGAGAGCGGGACAATCACGCTAGTGTCACCGGCTTCCTGGAACTCCGGCTTGGGGACCGCAGCCAAATGCCATCCCTTACTGACATCGGCGACGCTCTGGCAGGGTGACGCTATATAAAAGCGGCCGCCAGGTGGCGCCCGACAACCGGCGCAAAGGACACCGAGACAGATCCAGATCGCGGGCCCGTGAAGGCGCACAGCCGGCCGCCCGGCCACCCGATCTTGTCCCGGCCCCACCTCGGAGGGGCGGGCAGAGGGTGTGGGGCGCGCGGACCCGGGGCGTCGGCCTCGGGAGCCCCCGACCAGCGCGGCACGGCTGCAGCACCCCAGGGCAGACCGGGAAAACGTGTCTGGGCCGCTCCAGCCGGAAAGGGAGCCGGCTGGCCGCGGGACACGCGCGTACGCATGCGCTCACGCCCACGCACGCACGCCCACGCACGCACGCACGACCCCGCCGGAAGCGGACGTGGGCGGAAAATTCCCCAAAGGGGCGCGCGTGGGTGGCTCAGTCGCTAAGCGTCTGCCTTCAGCTCGGGTCACGATCCCAGGGTCCTGGTTTCCAGCTCCCCGTCGGGCTCCCTGCTCACCGGGAAGCCTACTTCTCCCTCTCCCGCTCCCCCTGCTTGTGTTCCCTCTCTCGCTGTCTGTCTGTCTGCCTGTCTGCCTGTCTGCCTGCCTGTCTGTCTCTCTCTCTCTCTCTCTCTCTCTCTCTCTCTCTCTCTCTGTGAAATAAATAAATAAAATCTTAAAAAAATAAAATAAAATTCCCCGCAGACACCGGCAGGCCCCAGAGGCCCGGCCGGCATTACGCGGGCTTCCCACAGCGGCACACGGGCGGTGCCCTGGGCCTCTGGGAGGACTTAAGACAAATTTCGGGGGGCAGGCAGGGAACGGAAAACAGAGACCGTGTGAGTACTCCTAGAACAACAACGGTTGAACCATTTTTCTTCTATCATTTCAAGGGGAGGAAGTCTCTCTCAAGCATACGAAGAAAGCTCAGGAGGGCAGAAAGGGGGTGATTGACACACGCCCCCAGAAAGGTGCACACTGAATCCCTCTCTGCGTGTACCACGATGACATCCAAGGACAACAAACAGGCATGGGGGAACATCCGTGCAAAGGCAGGTGTGGCGATAAGAATATCGGTTTCCCCCGAAACCGCCTGGGTGGCTCAGTCGTTGAGCGTCTGCCTTCGGCTCAGGGCATGATCCAGGCGTTCTGGGATTGAGCCCCGCATCAGGCTCCTCCGATGGCAGCCTGCTTCTTCCTCTCCCACTCCCCCTGCTTGTGTTCCCTCCCTCTCTCACTGGCTGTCTCTCTCTCTCTGTCAAATAAATAAATCAACCAGTATTTAAATATATATATATATATATATATATATAATATTATATATTAATATATTTATATTTAACGTTTTTATTAAATACATTTAATATGTTTAAATATATTATATATTTATTTTATTGTATATTTATTATATTTTTATTTATATAATATATAAATAAATAATATATTTATTATATATAAATATATATTATATATTTATTAAATATATTTAATATATTTAATATTATATATATATTATACACACACACACACACACACACACACACATATATCTCGGTTTCAGCATCTGTGACCATAACCCGGAAACACACGGTGGGGGGGGGCGGGGGGGGAGGAGGAGGCGCGGAATGGGGAGGAAGGGAGTTAAAATAGCCATTCACTAAACAAATCCAGCTCCGGGACATCCGCGCATTCCAACACTAGGACACGGGGGGGGGGGGGGGGGGGGGGGTAAGAGAGGAAGGGAGGGTGGGTGGTGCTTGAGAAGAGGTAAATAATTGATGATGAAATGTTCCATGATATTAAGGAGAAAAGAAAAACCAGGCGTAGCACTTCCTCTGGCGTGTAAAGGAAAAAAAGTTTTTTGTTTTTTTTTTTTTCTTCCTTTTTTCGTCTTTCAAGTACACGTATTTCAGGGCACCTGACTGGCTCTGTCGGAGGAGGACCGGGTGACTCTTGATCCGCAGGGGTCGTGAGTTCCAGCACCACGCTGGATGGGCATAGAGATTACTTAAAATTAGAAAGCTTTAAAAAACAAACACACAAACCACAGACGCGGAGCAGCATTAAGCATCCAAGACATACACCTGTCTTGGGGCGCCTGGGTGGTGCAGTCGGTTGGTTGGGCAGCTGCCTTTGGCTCGGGTCATAGCCCCAAGGTCCTGGAACAGAGCCCCCCATCACGCTCCCTGCTCAGTGGGGAGTCTGCTTCTCTCCCTCCCTCTGCCGATCCC
>NW_026622852.1:2500-155257 GCF_023065955.2 Ursus arctos
CTAACCCTAACCCTAACCCTAACCCTAACCCGAACCCAACCCCGAACCCTAACCCGACCCTACCCTAACCCTAACCCTACCCTAACCCGAACCCTAACCCTAACCCTAACCCTAACCCAACCCTAACCCGAACCCGAACCCTAACCCTAACCCGAACCCTACCCGAACCCTACCCTAACCCTAACCACCCGAACCCTAACCCGAACCCTAACCCTAACCCGAACCCTAACGACCCTAACCCTAACCCTAACCCGACACCCGAACCCGAACCCTACACCCTAACCCGAACCCGAACCCTAACCCTACCCGAACCCTAACCCTAACCCGAACCCTAACCCTAACCCGAACCCTAACCCTAACCCGAACCCTAACCGACCTACCCTAACCCGAACCCTAACCCGACCACCCGAACCCTAACCCGAACCCGAACCCGAAACCGAACCCGAACCCGAACCCGAAACCCGAACCGAACCCGAACCCTAACCCGAACCCCGAACCCGAACCCGAACCCTACCTCGAACCCGAACCCGAACCTACCCGAACCCGAACCCGAACCCGAACCCGAACCCGAACTGACCGAACCCGAACCCGAACCCTAACCCTTACCTGAACCCGAACCCGAACCCGAACCCGAACCCGAAACTGAACCCGAACCCGAACCCTAACCCTAACCCTAACCAGAACCCGAAACCGAAACCGAACCCGAACCCGAACCCTAACCCCAAACCCCTAACCCCAACCTGAGGAACACAGCATTGAGACACATTTGACAAAAACCCACGTCCAACGAAAAATATTTTCTTCATGTGCAAACCCTATCATAACTGCTTTCGGCAAGGTAAGGAAAATGTCATATGCTTATCTTTAAGAAACAACAGTGCCCTGGAACAGTCTGAGCCCTAATATCAGCACTGTGCTTTTGGTAGCGGGAGTTAAAGCGGAGGCAAACAGCACTAAGACACATTTGGCAAAAATCGTGTTCCAACGAATAATATTTTCTTACCTTTCAAACCCTAACGTAAGTGGTTAGGGCCAGATAAATAAATGCCATACACTTATCTGTAAGAAATAACAGTGCCCAGGAACGGGTTCCACGTGAAGAAATATTTCTCGTTGGAACTCCGCTTTTTTACTTTACATTCCACAACCCCTTGTGATAGGGTTTCCACGTTAAGAAAATCATTTTCGTTGGAAGCTGGTTTTTCGCAAATGTGTCTAAGTGCTGTATTCCTCGGGTTTCACTCATGCTACCAAAAGCCCAGTGATGATGTTAGGGCTTAGACTGTTCCTGGGTAATGTTGTTTCTTACACATAAGGGTGTGGCATTTTCTTTACATTGCCCAAACCACATATAATAGGGTTTCAACATGAAGAAAATATTTTTCGTTGGAAGCGGTTTTTTGTCAAATGTGTCTCGATACCGTGTTGCTTGGGATTAACTAATGCTACCAAAAGCACAATACTGATATGAGGGCTCAGACCGTACCTGGACACTTCTGTTTCTCACAGATAAGCCTATGGCATTTTCTTTACATTAGCACAAACAATTATGATACAGTTTGCAAAAGAGAAAATATATTTCATTGAAAGGCGGTTTTTGCCAAATTTTCTCAGTGCTGTTTGCCTCGGTTTTAACTCATGATACCAAAAGAACAGTGATGATCTTAGGGCTCAACCGTCCATGGGCACTGTTATTTCTTACAAATAAGTGTATGGCACATCATTCACCTTGCCACAACAACGAAAGATAGAGTTGGCACATCAAGAAATATATTTCATTGGAACCCGTTTTTGCCAAATATGTCTCAATACTATGTCCTCAGCACTTGGGAACAAGTCTGCACGTGGAGAAGGACTTTCTCGTGGGAAGCCGATTTTTGTCAAATGCGTCCCAGTGCTGTGCTCCTCTCTTTTCACTCCTGCTGCCAGAAGCCCAGGGAGGATGGGAGGGCTTAGAACATGGCTGGGCACTGGGGTTTCTTCCAGAGAAGGGGATGGCATTTGCTTTCTCTTGCCACGACCCCTTGGGATAGGGTCTGCACCTCAGGAAAGCGGTTTCCGTGGGAAGACGGCTTTCTGCCCAACGGGACTCAGGGCCGTGGGCCTCGGGGGTCCCTCCGGCTCCCCAGAGCACAGGGACGAGGTGAGGGGCTTAGACCATGCCTGGGCCATGTTGTTTCTTCCACCTGGGTGTGTGGCATTTTGTTGACCTGGCTACCACCACTTGGGATAGGTTTTCCACAGCAAGAGCATATTGTTCGTCGGAGCCGTTTGGGCCCCAGGGGGTCTCCGGGCTGTGTTCGTTGGAGTTGAACTCTTGCTAGCAAAACCGCCGGGATGAGGGAAGGGCTCAGACTGTGCCTGGGCCCTGTGGTCACTTCCAGGTCAGTGTATGGCATTTCCTTCCCCTTGCCACAGGCACCTGGGAGCATGTCTGCACGTGGAGAAGGACTTCCTCGTGGGAAGCCGATTTCTCTCAAACGTGTCCCAGGGCTGTGCTCCTCTCTTTTTACTCCGGCTACCCGAAGCCCAGGGAGGAGGGGAGGGCTTAGAACATGGCTGGGCACTGGGGTTTCTTCCAGAGAAGGGGATGGCATTTGCTTTCTCTTGCCACCACCCCTTGGGATAGGGTCTGCACCTCAGGAAAACTGTTTCCGTGGGAAGCCGGCTTTCTGCCCAACGGGCCTCAGGGCCGTGGGGCTCGGGGGTCCCTCCGATTCCCCAGAGCACAGGGACGACGTGAGGGGCTTAGACCATGCCTGGGCCATGTTGTTTCTTCCACCTGGTGTGTGGCATTTTGTTGACCTGGCTACCCCCACTTGGGATAGGTTTTCCACAGCAAGAGCCTAGTGTTCGTTGCAAGCCGGTTGGGGCCCAGGGGGTCTCCAGGCTGTGTTCCTTGGGGTTAAACTCCTGCTAGCAAAACAGCCTGGATGAGGGAAGGGCTCAGACTGTGCCTGGGCACTGTGGTCTCTTCCAGGTCAGTGTATGGCATTTCCTTCACCTTGCCACAGGCACCTGGGAGCATGTCTGCACGTGGAGAAGGACTTCCTCGTGGGAAGCCAGTTTCTGTCAAACGGGTCCCCGTGCTGTTCTCCTCTCTTTTCACTCCTGCTGCCAGAAGCCCAGGGAGGAGGGGAAGGGCTTAGAACAAGGCTGGGCACTGGGGTTTCTTCCAGAGAATGGGATGGCATTTGCTTTCCCTTGCCACCACCCCTTGGGATAGGGTCTGCACCTCAGGAAAGCTGTTTCCGTGGGAAGCCGGCTTTCTGCCCAAAGGGCCTCAGGGCCGTGGGCCTCGGGCGTCCCTCCCGCTCCCCAGAGCACAGGGACTAGGTGAGGGGCTTAGACCATGACTGGGCCATGTTTTTTCTTCCACCTGGGTGTGTGGCATTTTGTTGACCTGGCTACCCCCACTTGGGATAGGTTTTCCGCAGCAAGAGCATAGTGTTCGTCGGAAGCCGTTTGGGCCCCAGGGGGTCTCCGGGCTGTGTTTGTTGGGGATGAACTCTTGCTAGCAAAACCGCCGGGAGGAGGGAAGGGCTCATACTGTGCCTGTGCCCTGTGGTCTCTTCCAGGTCAGTGTATGGCATTTCCTTCACCTTGCCACAGGCACTGGGGAGCATGTCTGCACGTGGAGAAAGGCTTCCTCGTGTAAGCTGGTTTCTGTCAAACGGGTCCCAGTGCTGTGCTCCTCTCTTTTCACTCCTGCTGCCAGAAGCCCAGGGAGGAAGGGAGGGCTTAGAACATGGCTGGGCACTGGGGTTTCTTCCAGAGAAGGGGATGGCATTGGCTTTCCCTAGATGTACCCTTGGGATAGGGTCTGCACCTCAGGAAAGCTGTTTCCGTGGGAAGCCGGCTTTCTGCCCAACGGGCCTCAGGGCCGTGGGCCTCGGGGGTCCCTCTGGCTCCGCAGAGCACAGGGACGAGGTGAGGGGCTTAGACCATGCCTGGGCCATGTTCTTTCTTCCACCTGGGTGTGCGGCATTTTGTTGACCTGGCTACCCCCACTCGGGATAGGTTTTCCACAGCAAGAGCATAGTGTTCGTCGGAAGCCGTTTGGGCCCCAGGGGGTCTCCGGGCTGTGTTCGTTGGGGTTGAACTCCTGCTAGCAAAACCGCCGGGATGAGGGAAGGGCTCAGAATGTGCCTGGGCCCTGTGGTCTCTTCCAGGTCAGTGTATGGCATTTCCTTCACCTTGCCACAGGCACCGGGGGCATGTCTGCACGTGGAGAAGGACTTCCTCGTGGGAAGCTGGTTTCTGTCAAAGGGTCCCAGTGCTGTGCTCCTCTCTTTTCACTCCTGCTGCCAGAACCCAGGGAGGAGGGGAGGGCTTAGAACATGGCTGGGCACTTTGGTTTCTTCCAGAGAAGTGGAGGGCATTTCCTTTACCTTGCCACCACCCCTTGGGATAGGGTCTGCACCTCAGGAAAACTGTTTCCGTGTGAAGCCGGCTTTTTGCAAAGGGGTCTCAGGGCCGTGGGCATCGGGTGTCCCTCCGGCTCCCCAAAGCACAGGGACGAGGTGAGGGGCTTGGACCATGCCTGGCCAATGTTGTTTCTTACACCTGGGTGTGTGGCATTTTGTTTACCTGGCTACCCCCACTTGGGATAGGTATTCCACAGCAAGCACTTATTGTTCGTCGGAAGCCGTTTTTGCCCCAGGGGTCTCCGGGCTGTGTTCGTTGTGGTTGAACTCCTGCTAGCAAAACCGCCGGGTTGAGGGAAGGGTTCAGACTGTGCCTGGGCCCTGTGGTCTCTTCCAGGTCAGTGTATGGCATTTCCTTCCCCTTGCCACAGGCACCTGGGAGCATGTCTGCACGTGGAGAAAGACTTTCCCGTGGGAAGCCGGGTTTTGTCAAACGGGTCCCAGTGCTCTGCTCCTCTCTTTTCACTCCTGCTGCCAGAAGCCCAGGGAGGATGGGAGGGCTTAGAACATGGCTGGGCACTGTGGTTTCTTCCAGAGAAGTGGAGGGCATTTGCTTTACCTTGCCACAACCACTTGGGATAGGGTCTGCACCTCAGGAAAACTGTCTCTGTGGGAAGCCGGCTTTTTGCAAAGGGGTCTCAGGGCCGTGTGCCTCGGCTGTCCCTCCGGCTCCCCAAAGCACAGGGACGAGGTGAGGGGCTTAGACCATGCCTGGGCAATGTTGTTTCTTACACCTGGGTGTGTGGCATTTTGTTGAGCTGGCTACCCCCACTTGGGATAGGTTTTCCACAGCAAGCGCCTATTGTTCGTCGGAAGCCGTTTTTGCCTCACGGAACTCCGGACTGTGTTCGTTGGGGTTTAACTCCTGCTAGCAAATCCGCTGGGTTGAGGGAAGGGTTCAGACTGTGCCTGGGCCCTGTGGTCTCTTCCAGGTCACTGTGTGGCATTTCCTTCCCCTTGCCCCAGGCACCTGGGAGCATGTCTGCACGTGGAGAAAGACTTTCCCGTGGGAAGCCGGGTTTTGTCAAACGGGTCCCAGTGCTGTGCTCCTCTCTTTTCACTCCTGCTGCCAGAAGCCCAGGGAGGAAGGGAGGGCTTAGAACATGGCTGGGCACTGGGGTTTCTTCCAGAGAAGGGGATGGCATTGGCTTTCCCTAGATGTACCCTTGGGATAGGGTCTGCACCTCAGGAAAGCTGTTTCCGTGGGAAGCCGGCTTTCTGCCCAACGGGCCTCAGGGCCGTGGGCCTCGGGGGTCCCTCTGGCTCCGCAGAGCACAGGGACGAGGTGAGGGGCTTAGACCATGCCTGGGCCATGTTCTTTCTTCCACCTGGGTGTGCGGCATTTTGTTGACCTGGCTACCCCCACTCGGGATAGGTTTTCCACAGCAAGAGCATAGTGTTCGTCGGAAGCCGTTTGGGCCCCAGGGGGTCTCCGGGCTGTGTTCGTTGGGGTTGAACTCCTGCTAGCAAAACCGCCGGGATGAGGGAAGGGCTCAGAATGTGCCTGGGCCCTGTGGTCTCTTCCAGGTCAGTGTATGGCATTTCCTTCACCTTGCCACAGGCACCGGGGGCATGTCTGCACGTGGAGAAGGACTTCCTCGTGGGAAGCTGGTTTCTGTCAAAGGGTCCCAGTGCTGTGCTCCTCTCTTTTCACTCCTGCTGCCAGAACCCAGGGAGGAGGGGAGGGCTTAGAACATGGCTGGGCACTTTGGTTTCTTCCAGAGAAGTGGAGGGCATTTCCTTTACCTTGCCACCACCCCTTGGGATAGGGTCTGCACCTCAGGAAAACTGTTTCCGTGTGAAGCCGGCTTTTTGCAAAGGGGTCTCAGGGTCGTGGGCCTCGGGTGTCCCTCCGGCTCCCCAAAGCACAGGGACGAGGTGAGGGGCTTGGACCATGCCTGGCCAATGTTGTTTCTTACACCTGGGTGTGTGGCATTTTGTTTACCTGGCTACCCCCACTTGGGATAGGTATTCCACAGCAAGCACTTATTGTTCGTCGGAAGCCGTTTTTGCCCCAGGGGTCTCCGGGCTGTGTTCGTTGTGGTTGAACTCCTGCTAGCAAAACCGCCGGGTTGAGGGAAGGGTTCAGACTGTGCCTGGGCCCTGTGGTCTCTTCCAGGTCAGTGTATGGCATTTCCTTCCCCTTGCCACAGGCACCTGGGAGCATGTCTGCACGTGGAGAAAGACTTTCCCGTGGGAAGCCGGGTTTTGTCAAACGGGTCCCAGTGCTCTGCTCCTCTCTTTTCACTCCTGCTGCCAGAAGCCCAGGGAGGATGGGAGGGCTTAGAACATGGCTGGGCACTGTGGTTTCTTCCAGAGAAGTGGAGGGCATTTGCTTTACCTTGCCACAACCACTTGGGATAGGGTCTGCACCTCAGGAAAACTGTCTCTGTGGGAAGCCGGCTTTTTGCAAAGGGGTCTCAGGGCCGTGTGCCTCGGCTGTCCCTCCGGCTCCCCAAAGCACAGGGACGAGGTGAGGGGCTTAGACCATGCCTGGGCAATGTTGTTTCTTACACCTGGGTGTGTGGCATTTTGTTGAGCTGGCTACCCCCACTTGGGATAGGTTTTCCACAGCAAGCGCCTATTGTTCGTCGGAAGCCGTTTTTGCCTCACGGAACTCCGGACTGTGTTCGTTGGGGTTTAACTCCTGCTAGCAAATCCGCTGGGTTGAGGGAAGGGTTCAGACTGTGCCTGGGCCCTGTGGTCTCTTCCAGGTCACTGTGTGGCATTTCCTTCCCCTTGCCCCAGGCACCTGGGAGCATGTCTGCACGTGGAGAAAGACTTTCCCGTGGGAAGCCGGGTTTTGTCAAACGGGTCCCAGTGCTCTGCTCCTCTCTTTTCACTCGAGTTGCCAGAAGCCCAGGGAGGATGGGAGGGCTTAGAACATGGCTGGGCACTGTGGTTTCTTCCAGAGAAGTGGAGGGCATTTGCTTTACCTTGCCACAACCACTTGGGATAGGGTCTGCACCTCAGGAAAACGGTTTCCGTGGGAAGCCGGCTTTTTGAAAAGGGGTCTCAGGACCATGTGCCTCGGCTGTCCCTCCGGCTCCCCAAAGCACAGGGACGAGGTGAGGGGCTTAGACCATGCCTGGGCAATGTTGTTTCTTACACCTGGGTGTGTGGCATTTTGTTGAGCTGGCTACCCCCACTTGGGATAGGTATTCTACAGCAAGCACCTATTGTTCGTCGGAAGCCGTTTTTGCCCCAGGGGTCTCCGGGCTCTGTTCGTTGGGGTTGAACTCCTGCTAGCAAAACCGCCGGGTTGAGGGAAGGGTTCAGACTGTGCCTGGGCCCTGTGGTCTCTTCCAGGTCAGTGTACGGCATTTCCTTCCCCTTGCCAAGGGCACCTGGGAGCATGTCTGCACGTGGAGAAAGACTTTCCCGTGGGAAGCCGGGTTTTGTCAAACGGGTCCCAGTGCTCTGCTCCTCTCTTTTCACTCCTGCTGCCAGAAGCCCAGGGAGGATGGGAGGGCTTAGAACATGGCTGGGCACTGTGGTTTCTTCCAGAGAAGTGGAGGGCATTTGCTTTACCTTGCCACAACCACTTGGGATAGGGTCTGCACCTCAGGAAAACTGTCTCAGTGGGAAGCCGGCTTTTTGCAAAGGGGTCTCAGGGCCGTGGGCCTCGGCTGTCCCTCCGGCTCCCCAAAGCACAGGGACGAGGTGAGGGGCTTAGACCATGCCTGGGCAATGTTGTTTCTTACACCTGGGTGTGTGGCATTTTGTTGAGCTGGCTTCCCCCACTTGGGATAGGTGTTCCACAGCAAGCACCTATTGATCGTCGGAAGCCGTTTTTGCCCCAGGGGTCTCCGGGCTATGTTCGTTGGGGTTGAACTCCTGCTAGCAAAACCGCCGGGATGAGGGAAGGGTTCAGACTGTGCCTGGGCCCTGTGGTCTCTTCCAGGTCACTGTATGGCATTTCCTTCCCCTTGCCCCAGGCACCTGGGAGCATGTCTGCACGTGGAGAAAGACTTTCCCGTGGGAAGCCGGGTTTTGTCAAACGGGTCCCAGTGCTCTGCTCCTCTCTTTTCACTCCTGCTGCCAGAAGCCCAGGGAGGATGGGAGGGCTTAGAACATGGCTGGGCACTGTGGTTTCTTCCAGAGAAGTGGAGGGCATTTGCTTTACCTTGCCACAACCACTTGGGATTGGGTGTGCACCTCAGGAAAACTGTTTCCGTGGGAAGCCGGCGTTTTGCAAAGGGGTCTCAGGGCCCTGTGCCTCGGCTGTCCCTCCGGCTCCCCAAAGCACAGGGACGAGGTGAGGGGCTTAGACCATGCCGGGGCAATGTTGTTTCTTACACCTGCGTGTGTGGCATTTTGTTGAGCTGGCTACCCCCACTTGGGATAGGTGTTCCACAGCAAGCACCTATTGTTTGTCGGAAGCCGTTTTTGCCCCAGGGGTCTCCGGGCTGTGTTCGTTGGGGTTGAACTCCTGCTAGCAAAACCGCCGGGTTGAGGGAAGGGTTCAGACTGTGCCTGGGCCCTGTGGTCTCTTCAAGGTCAGTGTATGGCATTTCCTTCCCCTTGCCCCAGGCACCTGGGAGCATGTCTGCACGTGGAGAAAGACTTTCCCGTGGGAAGCCGGGTTTTGTCAAACGGGGTCCCAGTGCTCTGCTCCTCTCTTTTCACTCCTGCTGCCAGAAGCCCAGGGAGGATGGGAGGGCTTAGAACATGGCTGGGCACTGTGGTTTCTTCCAGAGAATTCGAGGGCATTTGCTTTACCTTGCCACAACCACTTGGGATAGGGTCTGCACCTCAGGAAAACTGTCTCCGTGGGAAGCCGGCTTTTTGCAAAGGGGTCTAGGGCCGTGTGCCTCGGCTGTCCCTCAGGCTCCCCAAAGCACAGGGACGAGGTGAGGGGCTTAGACCATGCCTGGGCAATGTTGTTTCTTACACCTGGGTGTGTGGCATTTTGTTGAGCTGGCTACCCCCACTTGGGATAGGTGTTCACAGCAAGCACCTATTGTTCGTCAGAAGCCGTTTTTGCCCCAGGGGTCTCCGGGCTGTGTTCGTTGGGGTTGAACTCCTTCTAGCAAAACCGCCGGGTTGAGGGAAGGGTTCAGACTGTGCCTGGGCCCTGTGGTCTCTTCCAGGTCAGTGTATGGCATTTCCTTCCCCTTGCCACAGGCACCTGGGAGCATGTCTGCACGTGGAGAAAGACTTTCCCGTGGGAAGCCGGGTTTTGTCAAACGGGTCCCAGTGCTCTGCTCCTCTCTTTTCACTCCTGCTGCCAGAAGCCCAGGGAGGATGGGAGGGCTTAGAACATGGTTGGGCACTGTGGTTTCTTCCAGAGAATTGGAGGGCATTTGCTTTACCTTGCCACAACCACTTGGGATAGGGTCTGCACCTCAGGAAAACTGTCTCCGTGGGAAGCCGGCTTTTTGCAAAGGGGTCTCAGGGTCGTGGGCCTCGGCTGTCCCTCCTGCTCCCCAAAGCACAGGGACGAGGTGAGGGGCTTAGACCAAGCCTGGGCAATGTTGTTTCTTCCACCTGGGTGTGTGGCATTTTGTTGAGCTGGCTTCCACCACTTGGGATAGGTGTTCCACAGCAAGCACCTATTGTTCGTCGGAAGCCGTTTTTGCCCCAGGGGTCTCCGGACTGTGTTCGTTGGGGTTGAACTCCTTCTAGCAAAACCGCCGGGTTGAGGGAAGGGTTCAGACTGTGCCTGGGCCCTGTGGTCTCTTCCAGGTCAGTGTATGGCATTTCCTTCCCCTTGCCACAGGCACCTGGGAGCATGTCTGCACGTGGAGAAAGACTTTCCCGTGGGAAGCCGGGTTTTGTCAAACGGGTCCCAGTGCTCTGCTCCTCTCTTTTCACTCCTGCTGCCAGAAGCCCAGGGAGGATGGGAGGGCTTAGAACATGGCTGGGCACTGTGGTTTCTTCCAGAGAAGTGGAGGGCATTTGCTTTACCTTGCCACAACCACTTGGGATTGGGTGTGCACCTCAGGAAAACTGTTTCCGTGGGAAGCCGGCGTTTTGCAAAGGGGTCTCAGGGCCCTGTGCCTCGGCTGTCCCTCCGGCTCCCCAAAGCACAGGGACGAGGTGAGGGGCTTAGACCATGCCGGGGCAATGTTGTTTCTTACACCTGCGTGTGTGGCATTTTGTTGAGCTGGCTACCCCCACTTGGGATAGGTGTTCCACAGCAAGCACCTATTGTTTGTCGGAAGCCGTTTTTGCCCCAGGGGTCTCCGGGCTGTGTTCGTTGGGGTTGAACTCCTGCTAGCAAAACCGCCGGGTTGAGGGAAGGGTTCAGACTGTGCCTGGGCCCTGTGGTCTCTTCAAGGTCAGTGTATGGCATTTCCTTCCCCTTGCCAAGGGCACCTGGGAGCATGTCTGCACGTGGAGAAAGACTTTCCCGTGGGAAGCCGGGTTTTGTCAAACGGGTCCCAGTGCTCTGCTCCTCTCTTTTCACTCCTGCTGCCAGAAGCCCAGGGAGGATGGGAGGGCTTAGAACATGGCTGGGCACTGTGGTTTCTTCCAGAGAATTCGAGGGCATTTGCTTTACCTTGCCACAACCACTTGGGATAGGGTCTGCACCTCAGGAAAACTGTCTCCGTGGGAAGCCGGCTTTTTGCAAAGGGGTCTAGGGCCGTGTGCCTCGGCTGTCCCTCAGGCTCCCCAAAGCACAGGGACGAGGTGAGGGGCTTAGACCATGCCTGGGCAATGTTGTTTCTTACACCTGGGTGTGTGGCATTTTGTTGAGCTGGCTACCCCCACTTGGGATAGGTGTTCACAGCAAGCACCTATTGTTCGTCAGAAGCCGTTTTTGCCCCAGGGGTCTCCGGGCTGTGTTCGTTGGGGTTGAACTCCTTCTAGCAAAACCGCCGGGTTGAGGGAAGGGTTCAGACTGTGCCTGGGCCCTGTGGTCTCTTCCAGGTCAGTGTATGGCATTTCCTTCCCCTTGCCACAGGCACCTGGGAGCATGTCTGCACGTGGAGAAAGACTTTCCCGTGGGAAGCCGGGTTTTGTCAAACGGGTCCCAGTGCTCTGCTCCTCTCTTTTCACTCCTGCTGCCAGAAGCCCAGGGAGGATGGGAGGGCTTAGAACATGGTTGGGCACTGTGGTTTCTTCCAGAGAATTGGAGGGCATTTGCTTTACCTTGCCACAACCACTTGGGATAGGGTCTGCACCTCAGGAAAACTGTCTCCGTGGGAAGCCGGCTTTTTGCAAAGGGGTCTCAGGGTCGTGGGCCTCGGCTGTCCCTCCTGCTCCCCAAAGCACAGGGACGAGGTGAGGGGCTTAGACCAAGCCTGGGCAATGTTGTTTCTTCCACCTGGGTGTGTGGCATTTTGTTGAGCTGGCTTCCACCACTTGGGATAGGTGTTCCACAGCAAGCACCTATTGTTCGTCGGAAGCCGTTTTTGCCCCAGGGGTCTCCGGACTGTGTTCGTTGGGGTTGAACTCCTTCTAGCAAAACCGCCGGGTTGAGGGAAGGGTTCAGACTGTGCCTGGGCCCTGTGGTCTCTTCCAGGTCAGTGTATGGCATTTCCTTCCCCTTGCCACAGGCACCTGGGAGCATGTCTGCACGTGGAGAAAGACTTTCCCGTGGGAAGCCGGGTTTTGTCAAACGGGTCCCAGTGCTCTGCTCCTCTCTTTTCACTCCTGCTGCCAGAAGCCCAGGGAGGATGGGAGGGCTTAGAACATGGCTGGGCACTGTGGTTTCTTCCAGAGAAGTGGAGGGCATTTGCTTTACCTTGACACAACCACTTGGGATAGGGTCTGCACCTCAGGAAAACTGTCTCCGTGGGAAGCCGGCTTTTTGCAAAGGGGTCTCAGGGTCCTGGGCCTCGGCTGTCCCTCCTGCTCCGCAAAGCACAGGGACGAGGTGAGGGGCTTAGACCAAGCCTGGGCAATGTTGTTTCTTCCACCTGGGTGTGTGGCATTTTGTTGAGCTGGCTTCCCCCACTTGGGATAGGTGTTCCACAGCAAGCACCTATTGATCGTCGGAAGCCGTTTTTGCCCCAGGGGTCTCCGGACTGTGTTCGTTGGGGTTGAACTCCTTCTAGCAAAACCGCCGGGTTGAGGGAAGGGTTCAGACTGTGCCTGGGCCCTGTGGTCTCTTCCAGGTCAGTGTATGGCATTTCCTTCCCCTTGCCACAGGCACCTGGGAGCATGTCTGCACGTGGAGAAAGACTTTCCCGTGGGAAGCCGGGTTTTGTCAAACGGGTCCCAGTGCTCTGCTCCTCTCTTTTCACTCCTGCTGCCAGAAGCCCAGGGAGGATGGGAGGGCTTAGAACATGGCTGGGCACTGTGGTTTCTTCCAGAGAAGTGGAGGGCATTTGCTTTACCTTGCCACAACCACTTGGGATAGGGTCTGCACCTCAGGAAAACTGTCTCCGTGGGAAGCCGGCTTTTTGCAAAGGGGTCTCAGGGCCGTGTGCCTCGGCTGTCCCTCCGGCTCCCCAAAGCACAGGGACGAGGTGAGGGGCTTAGACCATGCCTGGGCAATGTTGTTTCTTACACCTGGGTGTGTGGCATTTTGTTGAGCTGGCTTCCCCCACTTGGGATAGGTGTTCCACAGCAAGCACCTATTGATCGTCGGAAGCCGTTTTTGCCCCAGGGGTCTCCGGGCTCTGTTCGTTGGGGTTGAACTCCTGCTAGCAAAACCGCCGGGTTGAGGGAAGGGTTCAGACTGTGCCTGGGCCCTGTGGTCTCTTCCAGGTCAGTGTATGGCATTTCCTTCCCCTTGCCCCAGGCACCTGGGAGCATGTCTGCACGTGGAGAAAGACTTTCCCGTGGGAATCCAGGTTTTGTCAAACGGGTCCCAGTGCTCTGCTCCTCTCTTTTCACTCCTGCTGCCAGAAGCCCAGGGAGGATGGGAAGGCTTAGAACATGGCTGAGCACTGTGGTTTCTTCCAGAGAAGTGGAGGGCATTTGCTTTACCTTGCCACAACCACTTGGGATATGGTCTGCACCTCAGGAAAACTGTCTCCGTGGGAAGCCGGCTTTTTGCAAAGGGGTCTCAGGGCCGTGGGCCTCGGCTGTCCCTCCGGCTCCCCAAAGCACAGGGACGAGGTGAGGGGCTTAGACCATGCCTGGGCAATGTTGTTTCTTACACCTGGGTGTGTGGCATTTTGTTGAGCTGGCTACCCCCACTTGGGATAGGTGTTCCACAGCAAGCACCTATTGTTCGTCAGAAGCCGTTTTTGCCCCAGGGGTCTCCGGGCTGTGTTCGTTGGGGTTGAACTCCTGCTAGCAAAACCGCCGGGTTGAGGGAAGGGTTCAGACTGTGCCTGGGCCCTGTGGTCTCTTCCAGGTAAGTGTATGGCATTTCCTTCCCCTTGCCCCAGGCACCTGGGAGCATGTCTGCACGTGGAGAAAGACTTTCCCGTGGGAAGCCGGGTTTTGTCAAACGGGTCCCAGTGCTCTGCTCCTCTCTTTTCACTCCTGCTGCCAGAAGCCCAGGGAGGATGGGAGGGCTTAGAACATGGCTGGGCACTGTGGTTTCTTCCAGAGAAGTGGAGGGCATTTGCTTTACCTTGCCACAACCACTTGGGATTGGGTGTGCACCTCAAGAAAACTGTTTCCGTGGGAAGCCGGCGTTTTGCAAAGGGGTCTCAGGGCCGTGTGCCTCGGCTGTCCCTCCGGCTCCCCAAAGCACAGGGACGAGGTGAGGGGCTTAGTCCATGCCGGGGCAATGTTGTTTCTTACACCTGGGTGTGTGGCATTTTGTTGAGCTGGCTACCCCCACTTGGGATAGGTGTTCCACAGCAAGCACCTATTGTTCGTCGGAAGCCGTTTTTGCCCCAGGGGTCTCCGGGCTGTGTTCGTTGGGGTTGAACTCCTGCTAGCAAAACCGCCGGGTTGAGGGAAGGGTTCAGACTGTGCCTGGGCCCTGTGGTCTCTTCCAGGTCAGTGTATGGCATTTCCTTCCCCTTGCCACAGGCACCTGGGAGCATGTCTGCACGTGGAGAAAGACTTTCCCGTGGGAAGCCGGGTTTTGTCAAACGGGTCCCAGTGCTCTGCTCCTCTCTTTTCACTCCTGCTGCCAGAAGCCCAGGGAGGATGGGAGGGCTTAGAACATGGTTGGGCACTGTGGTTTCTTCCAGAGAATTCTAGGGCATTTGCTTTACCTTGCCACAACCACTACGGATAGGGTCTGCACCTCAGGAAAACTGTCTCCGTGGGAAGCCGGCTTTTTGCAAAGGGGTCTAGGGCCGTGTGCCTCGGCTGTCCCTCAGGCTCCCCAAAGCACAGGGACGAGGTGAGGGGCTTAGACCATGCCTGGGCAATGTTGTTTCTTACACCTGGGTGTGTGCCATTTTGTTGAGCTGGCTACCCCCACTTGGGATAGGTGTTCCACAGCAAGCACCTATTGATCGTCGGAAGCCTTTTTTGCCCCAGGGGTCTCCGGGCTGTGTTCGTTGGGGTTGAACTCCTGCTAGCAAAACCGCCGGGTTGAGGGAAGGGTTCAGACGGTGCCTGGGCCCTGTGGTCTCTTCCAGGTCAGTGTATGGCATTTCCTTCCCCTTGCCACAGGCACCTGGGAGCATGTCTGCACGTGGAGAAAGACTTTCCCGTGGGAAGCCGGGTTTTGTCAAACGGGTCCCAGTGCTCTGCTCCTCTCTTTTCACTCCTGCTGGCAGAAGCCCCGGGAGGATGGGAGGGCTTAGAACATGGCTGGGTACTGTGGTTTCTTCTAGAGAATTCGAAGGCATTTGCTTTACCTTGCCACAACCACTTGGGATAGGGTCTGCGCCTCAGGAAAACTGTCTCCGTGGGAAGCCGGCTTTTTGCAAAGGGGTCTAGGGCCGTGTGCCTCGGCTGTCCCTCAGGCTCCCCAAAACACAGGGACGAGGTGAGGGGCTTAGACCATGCCTGGGCAATGTTGTTTCTTACACCTGGGTGTGTGGCATTTTGTTGAGCTGGCTACCCCCACTTGGGATAGGTGTTCCACAGCAAGCACCTATTGTTCGACGGAAGCCGTTTTTGCCCCAGGGGTCTCCGGGCTGTGTTCGTTGGGGTTGAACTCTTGCTAGCAAAACCGCCGGGTTGAGGGAAGGGTTTAGACTGTGCCTGGGCCCTGTGTTCTCTTCCAGGTCAGTGTATGGCATTTCCTTCCCCTTGCCACAGGCACCTGGGAGCATGTCTGCACGTGGAGAAAGACTTTCCCGTGGGAAGCCGGGTTTTGTCAAACGGGTCCCAGTGCTCTGCTCCTCTCTTTTCACTCCTGCTGCCAGAAGCCCAGGGAGGATGGGAGGGCTTAGAACATGGCTGGGCACTGTGGTTTCTTCCAGAGAAGTGGACGGCATTTGCTTTACCTTGCCACAACCACTTGGGATAGGGTCTGCACCTCAGGAAAACTGTCTCCGTGGGAAGCCGGCTTTTTGCAAAGGGGTCTCAGGGCCGTGGGCCTCGGCTGTCCCTCCGGCTCCCCAAAGCACAGGGACGAGGTGAGGGGCTTAGACCATGCCTGGGCAATGTTATTTCTTACACCTGGGTGTGTGGCATTTTGTTGAGCTGGCTTCCCCCACTTGGGATAGGTGTTCCACAGCAAGCACCTATTGATCGTCGGAAGCCGTTTTTGCCCCAGGGGTCTCCGGGCTGTGTTCGTTGGGGTTGAACTCCTGCTAGCAAAACCGCCGGGTTGAGGAAAGGGTTCAGACTGTGCCTGGGCCCTGTGGTCTCTTCCAGGTCAGTGTATGGCATTTCCTTCCCCTTGCCACAGGCACCTGGGAGCATGTCTGCACGTGGAGAAAGACTTTCCCGTGGGAAGCCGGGTTTTGTCAAACGGGTCCCAGTGCTCTGCTCCTCTCTTTTCACTCCTGCTGCCAGAAGCCCATGGAGGATGGGAGGGCTTAGAACATGGCTGGGCACTGTGGTTTCTTCCAGAGAAGTGGAGGGCATTTGCTTTACCTTGCCACAACCACTTGGGATAGGGTCTGCACCTCAGGAAAACTGTTTCCGTGGGAAGCCGGCTTTTTGCAAAGGGGTCTCAGGGCCGTGGGCCTCGACTGTCCCTCCGGCTCCCCAAAGCACAGGGACGAGGTGAGGGGCTTAACCAAGCTTGGGCAATGTTGTTACTTACACCTGGGTGTGTGGCATTTTGTTGAGCTGGCTTCCCCCACTTGGAATAGGTGTTCCACAGCAAGCACCTATTGATCGTCGGAAGCCGTTTTTGCCCCAGGGGTCTCCGGGCTGTGTTCGTTGGGGTTGAACTCCTGCTAGCAAAACCGCCGGGTTGAGGGAAGGGTTCAGACTGTGCCTGGGCCCTGTGGTCTCTTCCAGGTCAGTGTATGGCATTTCCTTCCCCTTGCCCCAGGCACCTGGGAGCATGTCTGCACGTGGAGAAAGACTTTCCCGTGGGAAGCCGGGTTTTGTCAAACGGGTCCCAGTGCTCTGCTCCTCTCTTTTCACTCCTGCTGCCAGAAGCCCAGGGAGGATGGGAGGGCTTAGAACATGGTTGGGCACTGTGGTTTCTTCCAGACAAGTGGAGGGCATTTGCTTTACCTTGCCACAACCACTTGGGATAGGGTCTGCACCTCAGGAAAACTGTCACCGTGGGAAGCCGGCTTTTTGCAAAGGGGTCTCAGGGACGTGGGCCTCGGATGTCCCTCCGGTTCCCCAAAGCACAGGGACGATGTGAGGGGCTTAGACCATGACTGGGCAATGTTGTTTCTTACAGCTGGGTGTGTGGCATTTTGTTGAGCTGGCTACCCCCACTTGGGATAGGTGTTCCACAGCAAGCACCTATTGATCGTCGGAAGCCGTTTTTGCCCCAGGGGTCTCCGGGCTGTGTTCGTGTGGGTTGAACTCCTGCTAGCAAAACCGCCGGGATGAGGGAAGGGTTCAGACTGTGCCTGGGCCCTGTGGTCTCTTCCAGGTCAGTGTATGGCATTTCCTTCCCCTTGCCACAGGCACCTGGGAGCATGTCTGCACGTGGAGAAAGACTTTCCCGTGGGAAGCCGGGTTTTGTCAAACGGGTCCCAGTGCTCTGCTCCTCTCTTTTCACTCCTGCTGCCAGAAGCCCAGGGAGGATGGGAGGGCTTAGAACATGGCTGGGCACTGTGGTTTCTTCCAGAGAATTCGAGGGCATTTGCTTTACCTTGCCACAACCACTTGGGATAGGGTCTGCACCTCAGGAAAACTGTCTCCGTGGGAAGCCGGCTTTTTGCAAAGGGGTCTAGGGCCGTGTGCCTCGGCTGTCCCTCAGGCTCCCCAAAGCACAGGGACGAGGTGAGGGGCTTAGACCATGCCTGGGCAATGTTGTTTCTTACATCTGGGTGTGTGGCATTTTGTTGAGCTGGCTACCCCCACTTGGGATAGGTGTTCCACAGCAAGCACCTATTGTTCGTCGGAAGCCGTTTTTGCCCCAGGGGTCTCCGGGCTGTGTTCGTTGGGGTTGAACTCCTGCTAGCAAAACCGCCGGGTTGAGGGACGGTTTCAGACTGTGCCTGGGCCCTGTGGTCTCTTCCAGGTCAGTGTATGGCATTTCCTTCCCCTTGCCCCAGGCACCTGGGAGCATGTCTGCACGTGGAGAAAGACTTTCCCGTGGGAAGCCGGGTTTTGTCAAACGGGTCCCAGTGCTCTGCTCCTCTCTTTTCACTCCTGCTGCCAGAAGCCCAGGGAGGATGGGAGGGCTTAGAACATGGCTGGGCACTGTGGTTTCTTCCAGAGAATTCGAGGGCATTTGCTTTAATTGCCACAACCACTAGGGATAGGGTCTGCACCTCAGGAAAACTCTCCGTGGGAAGCCGGCTTTTTGCAAAGGGGTCTAGGGCCGTGTGCCTCGGCTGTCCCTCAGGCTCCCCAAAGCACAGGGACGAGGTGAGGGGCTTAGACCATGCCTGGGCAATGTTGTTTCTTACACCTGGGTGTGTGGCATTTTGTTGAGCTGGCTACCCCCACTTGGGATAGGTGTTCCACAGCAAGCACCTATTGTTCGTCGGAAGCCGTTTTTGCCCCAGGGGTCTCCGGGCTGTGTTCGTTGGGGTTGAACTCCTGCTAGCAAAACCGCCGGGTTGAGGGAAGGGTTCAGACTGTGCCTGGGCCCTGTGGTCTCTTCCAGGTCAGTGTATGGCATTTCCTTCCCCTTGCCCCAGGCACCTGGGAGCATGTCTGCACGTGGAGAAAGACTTTCCCGTGGGAAGCCGGGTTTTGTCAAACGGGTCCCAGTGCTCTGCTCCTCTCTTTTCACTCCTGCTGCCAGAAGCCCAGGGAGGATGGGAGGGCTTAGAACATGGCTGGGCACTGTGGTTTCTTCCAGAGAAGTGGAGGGCATTTGCTTTACCTTGCCACAACCACTTGGGATAGGGTCTGCACCTCAGGAAAACTGTCTCCATGGGAAGCCGGCTTTTTGCAAAGGGGTCTCAGGGCCGTGTGCCTCGGCTGTCCCTCCGGCTCCCCAAAGCACAGGGACGAGGTGAGGGGCTTAGACCATGCCTGGGCAATGTTGTTTCTTACACCTGGGTGTGTGGCATTTTGTTGAGCTGGCTACCCCCACTTGGGATAGGTGTTCCACATCAAGCACCTATTGTTCGTCGGAAGCCGTTTTTGCCCCAGGGGTCTCCGGACTGCGTTCGTTGGGGTTGAACTCCTGCTAGCAAAACCGCCGGGTTGAGGGAAGGGTTCAGACTGTGCCTGGGCCCTGTGGTCTCTTCCAGGTCAGTGTATGGCATTTCCTTCCCCTTGCCCCAGGCACCTGGGAGCATGTCTGCACGTGGAGAAAGACTTTCCCGTGGGAAGCCGGGTTTTGTCAAACGGGTCCCAGTGCTCTGCTCCTCTCTTTTCACTCCTGCTGCCAGAAGCCCAGGGAGGATGGGAGGGCTTAGAACATGGCTGGGCACTGTGGTTTCTTCCAGAGAATTCGAGGGCATTTGCTTTACCTTGCCACAACCACTAGGGATAGGGTCTGCACCTCAGGAAAACTGTCTCCGTGGGAAGCCGGCTTTTTGCAAAGGGGTCTAGGGCCGTGTGCCTCGGCTGTCCCTCAGGCTCCCCAAAGCACAGGGACGAGGTGAGGGGCTTAGACCATGCCTGGGCAATGTTGTTTCTTACACCTGGGTGTGTGGCATTTTGTTGAGCTGGCTACCCCCACTTGGGATAGGTGTTCCACAGAAAGCACCTATTGTTCGTCGGAAGCCGTTTTTGCCCCAGGGGTCTCCGGGCTGTGTTCGTTGGGGTTGAACTCCTGCTAGCAAAACCGCCGGGTTGAGGGAAGGGTTCAGACTGTGCCTGGGCCCTGTGGTCTCTTCAAGGTCAGTGTATGGCATTTCCTTCCCCTTGCCACAGGCACCTGGGAGCATGTCTGCACGTGGAGAAAGACTTTCCCGTGGGAAGCCGGGTTTTGTCAAACGGGTCCCAGTGCTCTGCTCCTCTCTTTTCACTCCTGCTGCCAGAAGCCCAGGGAGGATGGGAGGGCTTAGAACATGGCTGGGCACTGTGGTTTCTTCCAGAGAAGTGGAGGGCATTTGCTTTACCTTGCCACAACCACTTGGGATAGGGTCTGCAACTCAGGATAACTGTCTCCGTGGGAAGCCGGCTTTTTGCAAAGGGGTCTAGGGCCGTGTGCCTCGGCTGTCCCTCAGGCTCCCCAAAGCACAGGGACGAGGTGAGGGGCTTAGACCATGCCTGGGCAATGTTGTTTCTTACATCTGGGTGTGTGGCATTTTGTTGAGCTGGCTACCCCCACTTGGGATAGGTGTTCCACAGCAAGCACCTATTGTTCGTCGGAAGCCGTTTTTGCCCCAGGGGTCTCCGGGCTGTGTTGGTTGGGGTTGAACTCCTGCTAGCAAAACCGCCGGGTTGAGGGAAGGGTTCAGACTGTGCCTGGGCCCTGTGGTCTCTTCCAGGTCAGTGTATGGCATTTCCTTCCCCTTGCCCCAGGCACCTGGGAGCATGTCTGCACGTGGAGAAAGACTTTCCCGTGGGAAGCCGGGTTTTGTCAAACGGGTCCCAGTGCTCTGCTCCTCTCTTTTCACTCCTGCTGCCAGAAGCCCAAGGAGGATGGGAGGGCTTAGAACATGGCTGGGCACTGTGGTTTCTTCCAGAGAATTCGAGGGCATTTGCTTTACCTTGCCACAACCACTAGGGATAGGGTCTGCACCTCAGGAAAACTGTCTCCGTGGGAAGCCGGCTTTTTGCAAAGGGGTCTAGGGCCGTGTGCCTCGGCTGTCCCTCAGGCTCCCCAAAGCACAGGGACGAGGTGAGGGGCTTAGACCATGCCTGGGCAATGTTGTTTCTTACATCTGGGTGTGTGGCATTTTGTTGAGCTGGCTACCCCCACTTGGGATAGGTGTTCCACAGCAAGCACCTATTGTTCGTCGGAAGCCGTTTTTGCCCAAGGGGTCTCCGGGCTGTGTTCGTTGGGGTTGAACTCCTGCTAGCAAAACCGCCGGGTTGAGGGAAGGGTTCAGACTGTGCCTGGGCCCTGTGGTCTCTTCCAGGTCAGTGTATGGCTTTTCCTTCCCCTTGCCACAGGCACCTGGGAGCATGTCTGCACGTGGAGAAAGACTTTCCCGTGGGAAGCCGGGTTTTGTCAAACGGGTCCCAGTGCTCTGCTCCTCTCTTTTCACTCCTGCTGCCAGAAGCCCAGGGAGGATGGGAGGGCTTAGAACATGGCTGGGCACTGTGGTTTCTTCCAGAGAAGTGGAGGGCATTTGCTTTACCTTGCCACAACCACTTGGGATAGGGTCTGCACCTCAGGAAAACTGTCTCCGTGGGAAGCCGGCTTTTTGCAAAGGGGTCTAGGGCCGTGTGCCTCGGCTGTCCCTCAGGCTCCCCAAAGCACAGGGACGAGGTGAGGGGCTTAGACCATGCCTGGGCAATGTTGTTTCTTACATCTGGGTGTGTGGCATTTTGTTGAGCTGGCTACCCCCACTTGGGATAGGTGTTCCACAGCAAGCACCTATTGTTCGTCGGAAGCCGTTTTTGCCCCAGGGGTCTCCGGGCTGTGTTCGTTGGGGTTGAACTCCTGCTAGCAAAACCGCCGGGTTGAGGGAAGGGTTCAGACTGTGCCTGGGCCCTGTGGTCTCTTCCAGGTCAGTGTATGGCATTTCCTTCCCCTTGCCCCAGGCACCTGGGAGCATGTCTGCACGTGGAGAAAGACTTTCCCGTGGGAAGCCGGGTTTTGTCAAACGGGTCCCAGTGCTCTGCTCCTCTCTTTTCACTCCTGCTGCCAGAAGCCCAGGGAGGATGGGAGGGCTTAGAACATGGCTGGGCACTGTGGTTTCTTCCAGAGAATTCGAGGGCATTTGCTTTACCTTGCCACAACCACTTGGGATAGGGTCTGCACCTCAGGAAAACTGTTTCCATGGGAAGCCGGCTTTTTGCAAAGGGGTCTCAGGGCCGTGGGCCTCGGCTTTCCCTCCGGCTCCCCAAAGCACAGGGACGAGGTGAGGGGCTTAGACCATGCCTGGGCAATGTTGTTTCTTACATCTGGGTGTGTGGCATTTTGTTGAGCTGGCTACCCCCACTTGGGATAGGTGTTCCACAGCAAGCACCTATTGTTCGTCGGAAGCCGTTTTTGCCCCAGGGGTCTCCGGGCTGTGTTCGTTGGGGTTGAACTCCTGCTAGCAAAACCGCCGGGTTGAGGGAAGGGTTCAGACTGTGCCTGGGCCCTGTGGTCTCTTCCAGGTCAGTGTATGGCATTTCCTTCCCCTTGCCCCAGGCACCTGGGAGCATGTCTGCACGTGGAGAAAGACTTTCCCGTGGGAAGCCGGGTTTTGTCAAACGGGTCCCAGTGCTCTGCTCCTCTCTTTTCACTCCTGCTGCCAGAAGCCCAGGGAGGATGGGAGGGCTTAGAACATGGCTGGGCACTGTGGTTTCTTCCAGAGAAGTGGAGGGCATTTGCTTTACCTTGCCACAACCACTTGGGATAGGGTCTGCACCTCAGGAAAACTGTCTCTGTGGGAAGCCGGCTTTTTGCAAAGGGGTCTCAGGGCCGTGGGCCTCGGCTGTCCCTCCGGCTCCCCAAAGCACAGGGACGAGGTGAGGGGCTTAGACCATGCCTGGGCAATGTTGTTTCTTACACCTGGGTGTGTGGCATTTTGTTGAGCTGGCTTCCCCCACTTGGGATAGGTGTTCCACAGCAAGCACCTATTGATCGTCAGAAGCCGTTTTTGCCCCAGGGGTCTCCGGGCTGTGTTCGTTGGGGTTGAACTCCTGCTAGCAAAACCGCCGGGTTGAGGGAAGGGTTCAGACTGTGCCTGGGCCCTGTGGTCTCTTCCAGGTCAGTGTATGGCATTTCCTTCCCCTTGCCACAGGCACCTGGGAGCATGTCTGCACGTGGAGAAAGACTTTCCCGTGGGAAGCCGGGTTTTGTCAAACGGGTCCCAGTGCTCTGCTCTTCTCTTTTCACTCCTGCTGCCAGAAGCCCAGGGAGGATGGGAGGGCTTAGAACATGGCTGGGCACTGTGGTTTCTTCCAGAGAAGTGGAGGGCATTTGCTTTACCTTGCCACAACCACTTGGGATAGGGTCTGCACCTCAGGAAAACTGTCTCCGTGGGAAGCCGGCTTTTTGCAAAGGGGTCTAGGGCCGTGTGCCTCGGCTGTCCCTCAGGCTCCCCAAAGCACAGGGACGAGGTGAGGGGCTTAGACCATGCCTGGGCAATGTTGTTTCTTACATCTGGGTGTGTGGCATTTTGTTGAGCTGGCTACCCCCACTTGGGATAGGTGTTCCACAGCAAGCACCTATTGTTCGTCGGAAGCCGTTTTTGCCCCAGGGGTCTCCGGGCTGTGTTCGTTGGGGTTGAACTCCTGCTAGCAAAACCGCCGGGTTGAGGGAAGGGTTCAGACTGTGCCTGGGCCCTGTGGTCTCTTCCAGGTCAGTGTATGGCATTTCCTTCCCCTTGCCCCAGGCACCTGGGAGCATGTCTGCACATGGAGAAAGACTTTCCCGTGGGAAGCGGGGTTTTGTCAAACGGGTCCCAGTGCTCTGCTCCTCTCTTTTCACTCCTGCTGCCAGAAGCCCAGGGAGGATGGGAGGGCTTAGAACATGGCTGGGCACTGTGGTTTCTTCCAGAGAATTCGAGGGCATTTGCTTTACCTTGCCACAACCACTTGGGATAGGGTCTGCACCTCAGGAAAACTGTTTCCATGGGAAGCCGGCTTTTTGCAAAGGGGTCTCAGGGCCGTGGGCCTCGGCTGTCCCTCCGGCTCCCCAAAGCACAGGGACGAGGTGAGGGGCTTAGACCATGCCTGGGCAATGTTGTTTCTTACATCTGGGTGTGTGGCATTTTGTTGAGCTGGCTACCCCCACTTGGGATAGGTGTTCCACAGCAAGCACCTATTGTTCGTCGGAAGCCATTTTTGCCCCAGGGGTCTCCGGGCTGTGTTCGTTGGGGTTGAACTCCTGCTAGCAAAACCGCCGGGTTGAGGGAAGGGTTCAGACTGTGCCTGGGCCCTGTGGTCTCTTCCAGGTCAGTGTATGGCATTTCCTTCCCCTTGCCCCAGGCACCTGGGAGCATGTCTGCACGTGGAGAAAGACTTTCCCGTGGGAAGCCGGGTTTTGTCAAACGGGTCCCAGTGCTCTGCTCCTCTCTTTTCACTCCTGCTGCCAGAAGCCCAGGGAGGATGGGAGGGCTTAGAACATGGCTGGGCACTGTGGTTTCTTCCAGAGAAGTGGACGGCATTTGCTTTACCTTGCCACAACCACTTGGGATAGGGTCTGCACCTCAGGAAAACTGTCTCTGTGGGAAGCCGGCTTTTTGCAAAGGGGTCTCAGGGCCGTGGGCCTCGGCTGTCCCTCCGGCTCCCCAAAGCACAGGGACGAGGTGAGGGGCTTAGACCATGCCTGGGCAATGTTGTTTCTTACCCCTGGGTGTGTGGCATTTTGTTGAGCTGGCTTCCCCCACTTGGGATAGGTGTTCCACAGCAAGCACCTATTGATCGTCAGAAGCCGTTTTTGCCCCAGGGGTCTCCGGGCTGTGTTCGTTGGGGTTGAACTCCTGCTAGCAAAACCGCCGGGTTGAGGGAAGGGTTCAGACTGTGCCTGGGCCCTGTGGTCTCTTCCAGGTCAGTGTATGGCATTTCCTTCCCCTTGCCACAGGCACCTGGGAGCATGTCTGCACGTGGAGAAAGACTTTCCCGTGGGAAGCCGGGTTTTGTCAAACGGGTCCCAGTGCTCTGCTCCTCTCTTTTCACTCCTGCTGCCAGAAGCCCAGGGAGGATGGGAGGGCTTAGAACATGGCTGGGCACTGTGGTTTCTTCCAGAGAATTCGAGGGCATTTGCTTTACCTTGCCACAACCACTTGGGATAGGGTCTGCACCTCAGGAAAACTGTCTCCGTGGGAAGCCGGCTTTTTGCAAAGGGGTCTAGGGCCGTGTGCCTCGGCTGTCCCTCAGGCTCCCCAAAGCACAGGGACGAGGTGAGGGGCTTAGACCATGCCTGGGCAATGTTGTTTCTTACATCTGGGTGTGTGGCATTTTGTTGAGCTGGCTACCCCCACTTGGGATAGGTGTTCCACAGCAAGCACCTATTGTTCGTCGGAAGCCGTTTTTGCCCCAGGGGTCTCCGGGCTGTGTTCGTTGGGGTTGAACTCCTGCTAGCAAAACCGCCGGGTTGAGGGAAGGGTTCAGACTGTGCCTGGGCCCTGTGGTCTCTTCCAGGTCAGTGTATGGCATTTCCTTCCCCTTGCCACAGGCACCTGGGAGCATGTCTGCACGTGGAGAAAGACTTTCCCGTGGGAAGCCGGGTTTTGTCAAACGGGTCCCAGTGCTCTGCTCCTCTCTTTTCACTCCTGCTGCCAGAAGCCCAGGGAGGATGGGAGGGCTTAGAACATGGCTGGGCACTGTGGTTTCTTCCAGAGAAGTGGACGGCATTTGCTTTACCTTGCCACAACCACTTGGGATAGGGTCTGCACCTCAGGAAAACTGTCTCTGTGGGAAGCCGGCTTTTTGCAAAGGGGTCTCAGGGCCGTGGGCCTCGGCTGTCCCTCCGGCTCCCCAAAGCACAGGGACGAGGTGAGGGGCTTAGACCATGCCTGGGCAATGTTGTTTCTTACCCCTGGGTGTGTGGCATTTTGTTGAGCTGGCTTCCCCCACTTGGGATAGGTGTTCCACAGCAAGCACCTATTGATCGTCAGAAGCCGTTTTTGCCCCAGGGGTCTCCGGGCTGTGTTCGTTGGGGTTGAACTCCTGCTAGCAAAACCGCCGGGTTGAGGGAAGGGTTCAGACTGTGCCTGGGCCCTGTGGTCTCTTCCAGGTCAGTGTATGGCATTTCCTTCCCCTTGCCACAGGCACCTGGGAGCATGTCTGCACGTGGAGAAAGACTTTCCCGTGGGAAGCCGGGTTTTGTCAAACGGGTCCCAGTGCTCTGCTCCTCTCTTTTCACTCCTGCTGCCAGAAGCCCAGGGAGGATGGGAGGGCTTAGAACATGGCTGGGCACTGTGGTTTCTTCCAGAGAAGTGGAGGGCATTTGCTTTACCTTGCCACAACCACTTGGGATAGGGTCTGCAACTCAGGAAAACTGTCTCCGTGGGAAGCCGGCTTTTTGCAAAGGGGTCTAGGGCGTGTGCCTCGGCTGTCCCTCAGGCTCCCCAAAGCACAGGGACGAGGTGAGGGGCTTAGACCATAACTGGGCAATGTTGTTTCTTACATCTGGGTGTGTGGCATTTTGTTGAGCTGGCTACCCCCACTTGGGATAGGTGTTCCACAGCAAGCACCTATTGTTCGTCGGAAGCCGTTTTTGCCCCAGCGGTCTCCGGGCTGTGTTCGTTGGGGTTGAACTCCTGCTAGCAAAACCGCTGGGTTGAGGGAAGGGTTCAGACTGTGCCTGGGCCCTGTGGTCTCTTCCACGTCAGTGTATGGCATTTCCTTCCCCTTGCCACAGGCACCTGGGAGCATGTCTGCACGTGGAGAAAGACTTTCCCGTGGGAAGCCGGGTTTTGTCAAACGGGTCCCAGTGCTCTGCTCCTCTCTTTTCACTCCTGCTGCCAGAAGCCCAGGGAGGATGGGAGGGCTTAGAACATGGCTGGGCACTGTGGTTTCTTCCAGAGAATTCGAGGGCATTTGCTTTACCTTGCCACAACCACTTGGGATAGGGTCTGCACCTCAGGAAAACTGTCTCCGTGGGAAGCCGGCTTTTTGCAAAGGGGTCTAGGGCCGTGTGCCTCGGCTGTCCCTCAGGCTCCCCAAAGCACAGGGACGAGGTGAGGGGCTTAGACCATGCCTGGGCAATGTTGTTTCTTACATCTGGGTGTGTGGCATTTTGTTGAGCTGGCTACCCCCACTTGGGATAGGTGTTCCACAGCAAGCACCTATTGTTCGTCGGAAGCCGTTTTTGCCCCAGGGGTCTCCGGGCTGTGTTCGTTGGGGTTGAACTCCTGCTAGCAAAACCGCCGGGTTGAGGGAAGGGTTCAGACTGTGCCTGGGCCCTGTGGTCTCTTCCAGGTCAGTGTATGGCATTTCCTTCCCCTTGCCACAGGCACCTGGGAGCATGTCTGCACGTGGAGAAAGACTTTCCCGTGGGAAGCCGGGTTTTGTCAAACGGGTCCCAGTGCTCTGCTCCTCTCTTTTCACTCCTGCTGCCAGAAGCCCAGGGAGGATGGGAGGGCTTAGAACATGGCTGGGCACTGTGGTTTCTTCCAGAGAATTCGAGGGCATTTGCTTTACCTTGCCACAACCACTTGGGATAGGGTCTGCACCTCAGGAAAACTGTCTCCGTGGGAAGCCGGCTTTTTGCAAAGGGGCCTAGGGCCGTGTGCCTCGGCTGTCCCTCAGGCTCCCCAAAGCACAGGGACGAGGTGAGGGGCTTAGACCATGCCTGGGCAATGTTCTTTCTTACACTTGGGTGTGTGGCATTTTGTTGAGCTGGCTACCCCCACTTGGGATAGGTGTTCCACAGCAAGCACCTATTGTTCGTCGGAAGCCGTTTTTGCCCCAGGGGTCTCCGGGCTGTGTTCGTTGGGGTTGAACTCCTACTAGCAAAACCGCCGGGTTGAGGGAAGGGTTTAGACTGTGCCTGGGCCCTGTGGTCTCTTCCAGGTCAGTGTATGGCATTTCCTTCCCCTTGCCCCAGGCACCTGGGAGCATGTCTGCACGTGGAGAAAGACTTTCCCGTGGGAAGCCGGGTTTTGTCAAACGGGTCCCAGTGCTCTGCTCCTCTCTTTTCACTCCTGCTGCCAGAAGCCCAGGGAGGATGGGAGGGCTTAGAACATGGTTGGGCACTGTGGTTTCTTCCAGAGAAGTGGAGGGCATTTGCTTTACCTTGCCACAACCACTTGGGATAGGGTCTGCACCTCAGGAAAACTGTCTCCGTGGGAAGCCGGCTTTTTGCAAAGGGGTCTCAGGGTCGTGGGCCTCGGCTGTCCCTCCGGCTCCCCAAAGCACAGGGACGAGGTGAGGGGCTTAGACCAAGCCTGGGCAATGTTGTTTCTTCCACCTGGGTGTGTGGCATTTTGTTGAGCTGGCTTCCACCACTTGGGATAGGTGTTCCGCAGCAAGCACCTATTGATCGTCGGAAGCCGTTTTTGCCCCAGGGGTCTCCGGACTGTGTTCGTTGGGGTTGAACTCCTACTAGCAAAACCGCCGGGTTGAGGGAAGGGTTCAGACTGTGCCTGGGCCCTGTGGTCTCTTCCAGGTCAGTGTATGGCATTTCCTTCCCCTTGCCACAGGCACCTGGGAGCATGTCTGCACGTGGAGAAAGACTTTCCCGTGGGAAGCCGGGTTTTGTCAAACGGGTCCCAGTGCTCTGCTCCTCTCTTTTCACTCCTGCTGCCAGAAGCCCAGGGAGGATGGGAGGGCTTAGAACATGGCTGGGCACTGTGGTTTCTTCCAGAGAAGTGGAGGGCATTTGCTTTACCTTGCCACAACCACTTGGGATAGGGTCTGCACCTCAGGAAAACTGTCTCCGTGGGAAGCCGGCTTTTTGCAAAGGGGTCTCAGGGCCGTGGGCCTCGGCTGTCCCTCCGGCTCCCCAAAGCACAGGGACGAGGTGAGGGGCTTAGACCATGCCTGGGCAATGTTGTTTCTTACATCTGGGTGTGTGGCATTTTGTTGAGCTGGCTACCCCCACTTGGGATAGGTGTTCCACAGCAAGCACCTATTGTTCGTCGGAAGCCGTTTTTGCCCCAGGGGTCTCCGGGCTGTGTTCGTTGGGGTTGAACTCCTGCTAGCAAAACCGCCGGGTTGAGGGAAGGGTTCAGACTGTGCCTGGGCCCTGTGGTCTCTTCCAGGTCAGTGTATGGCATTTCCTTCCCCTTGCCCCAGGCACCTGGGAGCATGTCTGCACGTGGAGAAAGACTTTCCCGTGGGAAGCCGGGTTTTGTCAAACGGGTCCCAGTGCTCTGCTCCTCTCTTTTCACTCCTGCTGCCAGAAGCCCAGGGAGGATGGGAGGGCTTAAAACATGGCTGGGCACTGTGGTTTCTTCCAGAGAAGTGGAGGGCATTTGCTTTACCTTGCCACAACCACTTGGGATAGGGTCTGCACCTCAGGAAAACTGTCTCTGTGGGAAGCCGGCTTTTTGCAAAGGGGTCTCAGGGCCGTGGGCCTCGGCTGTCCCTCCGGCTCCCCAAAGCACAGGGACGAGGTGAGGGGCTTAGACCATGCCTGGGCAATGTTGTTTCTTACACCTGGGTGTGTGGCATTTTGTTGAGCTGGCTTCCCCCACTTGGGATAGGTGTTCCACAGCAAGCACCTATTGATCGTCAGAAGCCGTTTTTGCCCCAGGGGTCTCCGGGCTGTGTTCGTTGGGGTTGAACTCCTGCTAGCAAAACCGCCGGGTTGAGGGAAGGGTTCAGACTGTGCCTGGGCCCTGTGGTCTCTTCCAGGTCAGTGTATGGCATTTCCTTCCCCTTGCCACAGGCACCTGGGAGCATGTCTGCACGTGGAGAAAGACTTTCCCGTGGGAAGCCGGGTTTTGTCAAACGGGTCCCAGTGCTCTGCTCCTCTCTTTTCACTCCTGCTGCCAGAAGCCCAGGGAGGATGGGAGGGCTTAGAACATGGCTGGGCACTGTGGTTTCTTCCAGAGAAGTGGAGGGCATTTGCTTTACCTTGCCACAACCACTTGGGATAGGGTCTGCACCTCAGGAAAACTGTCTCCGTGGGAAGCCGGCTTTTTGCAAAGGGGTCTCAGGGCCGTGGGCCTCGGCTGTCCCTCCGGCTCCCCAAAGCACAGGGACGAGTTGAGGGGCTTAGACCATGCCTGGGCAATGTTGTTTCTTACACTTGGGTGTGTGGCATTTTGTTGAGCTGGCTTCCCCCACTTGGGATAGGTGTTCCACAGCAAGCACCTATTGATCGTCGGAAGCCATTTTTGCCCCAGGGGTCTCCGGGCTATGTTCGTTGGGGTTGAACTCCTGCTAGCAAAACCGCCGGGATGAGGGAAGAGTTCAGACTGTGCCTGGGCCCTGTGGTCTCTTCCAGGTCAGTGTATGGCATTTCCTTCCCCTTGCCCCAGGCACCTGGGAGCATGTCTGCACGTGGAGAAAGACTTTCCCGTGGGAAGCCGGGTTTTGTCAAACGGGTCCCAGTGCTCTGCTCCTCTCTTTTCACTCCTGCTGCCAGAAGCCCAGGGAGGATGGGAGGGCTTAGAACATGGCTGGGCACTGTGGTTTCTTCCAGAGAAGTGGAGGGCATTTGCTTTACCTTGCCACAACCACTTGGGATTGGGTGTGCACCTCAGGAAAACTGTTTCCGTGGGAAGCCGACGTTTTGCAAAGGGGTCTCAGGGCCGTGGGCCTCGGCTGTCCCTCCGGCTCCCCAAAGCACAGGGACGAGGTGAGGGGCTTAGACCATGCCTGGGCAATGTTGTTTCTTACACCTGGGTGTGTGGCATTTTGTTGAGCTGGCTACCCCCACTTGGGATAGGTGTTCCACAGCAAGCACCTATTGTTCGTCGGAAGCCGTTTTTGCCCCAGGGGTCTCCGGGCTGTGTTCGTTGGGGTTGAACTCCTGCTAGAAAAACTGCCGTGTTGAGGGAAGGGTTCAGACTGTGCCTGGGCCCTGTGGTCTCTTCCAGGTCAGTGTATGGCATTTCCTTCCCCTTGTCACAGGCACCTGGGAGCATGTCTGCACGTGGAGAAAGACTTTCCCGTGGGAAGCCGGGTTTTATCAAACCGGTCACAGTGCTCTGCTCCTCTCTTTTCACTCGTGCTGCCAGAAGCCCAGGGAGGATGGGAGGGCTTAGAACATGGTTGGGCACTGTGGTTTCTTCCAGAGAATTCGAGGGCATTTGCTTTACCTTGCCACAACCACTAGGGATAGGGTCTGCACCTCAGGAAAACTGTCTCCGTGGGAAGCCGGCTTTTTGCCAAGGGGTCTCAGGGCCGTGGGCCTCGGCTGTCCCTCAGGCTCCCCAAAGCACAGGGACGAGGTGAGGGGCTTAGACCATGCCTGGGCAATGTTGTTTCTTACACCTGGGTGTGTGGCATTTTGTTGAGCTGGCTTCCACCACTTGGGATAGGTGTTCCACAGCAAGCACCTATTGATCGTCGGAAGCCGTTTTTGCCCCCGGGGTCTCCGGGCTGTGTTCGTTGGGGTTGAACTCCTTCTAGCAAAACCGCCGGGTTGAGGGAAGGGTTCAGACTGTGCCTGGGCCCTGTGGTCTCTTCCAGGTCAGTGTATGGCATTTCCTTCCCCTTGCCACAGGCACCTGGGAGCATGTCTGCACGTGGAGAAAGACTTTCCCGTGGGAAGCCGGGTTTTGTCAAACGGGTCCCAGTGCTCTGCTCCTCTCTTTTCACTCCTGCTGCCAGAAGCCCAGGGAGGATGGGAGGGCTTAAAACATGGCTGGGCACTGTGGTTTCTTCCAGAGAAGTGGAGGGCATTTGCTTTACCTTGCCACAACCACTTGGGATAGGGTCTGCACCTCAGGAAAACTGTCTCTGTGGGAAGCCGGCTTTTTGCAAAGGGGTCTCAGGGCCGTGGGCCTCGGCTGTCCCTCCGGCTCCCCAAAGCACAGGGACGAGGTGAGGGGCTTAGACCATGCCTGGGCAATGTTGTTTCTTACACCTGGGTGTGTGGCATTTTGTTGAGCTGGCTTCCCCCACTTGGGATAGGTGTTCCACAGCAAGCACCTATTGATCGTCAGAAGCCGTTTTTGCCCCAGGGGTCTCCGGGCTGTGTTCGTTGGGGTTGAACTCCTGCTAGCAAAACCGCCGGGTTGAGGGAAGGGTTCAGACTGTGCCTGGGCCCTGTGGTCTCTTCCAGGTCAGTGTATGGCATTTCCTTCCCCTTGCCACAGGCACCTGGGAGCATGTCTGCACGTGGAGAAAGACTTTCCCGTGGGAAGCCGGGTTTTGTCAAACGGGTCCCAGTGCTCTGCTCCTCTCTTTTCACTCCTGCTGCCAGAAGCCCAGGGAGGATGGGAGGGCTTAGAACATGGCTGGGCACTGTGGTTTCTTCCAGAGAAGTGGAGGGCATTTGCTTTACCTTGCCACAACCACTTGGGATAGGGTCTGCACCTCAGGAAAACTGTCTCCGTGGGAAGCCGGCTTTTTGCAAAGGGGTCTCAGGGCCGTGGGCCTCGGCTGTCCCTCCGGCTCCCCAAAGCACAGGGACGAGTTGAGGGGCTTAGACCATGCCTGGGCAATGTTGTTTCTTACACTTGGGTGTGTGGCATTTTGTTGAGCTGGCTTCCCCCACTTGGGATAGGTGTTCCACAGCAAGCACCTATTGATCGTCGGAAGCCATTTTTGCCCCAGGGGTCTCCGGGCTATGTTCGTTGGGGTTGAACTCCTGCTAGCAAAACCGCCGGGATGAGGGAAGAGTTCAGACTGTGCCTGGGCCCTGTGGTCTCTTCCAGGTCAGTGTATGGCATTTCCTTCCCCTTGCCCCAGGCACCTGGGAGCATGTCTGCACGTGGAGAAAGACTTTCCCGTGGGAAGCCGGGTTTTGTCAAACGGGTCCCAGTGCTCTGCTCCTCTCTTTTCACTCCTGCTGCCAGAAGCCCAGGGAGGATGGGAGGGCTTAGAACATGGCTGGGCACTGTGGTTTCTTCCAGAGAAGTGGAGGGCATTTGCTTTACCTTGCCACAACCACTTGGGATTGGGTGTGCACCTCAGGAAAACTGTTTCCGTGGGAAGCCGACGTTTTGCAAAGGGGTCTCAGGGCCGTGGGCCTCGGCTGTCCCTCCGGCTCCCCAAAGCACAGGGACGAGGTGAGGGGCTTAGACCATGCCTGGGCAATGTTGTTTCTTACACCTGGGTGTGTGGCATTTTGTTGAGCTGGCTACCCCCACTTGGGATAGGTGTTCCACAGCAAGCACCTATTGTTCGTCGGAAGCCGTTTTTGCCCCAGGGGTCTCCGGGCTGTGTTCGTTGGGGTTGAACTCCTGCTAGAAAAACTGCCGTGTTGAGGGAAGGGTTCAGACTGTGCCTGGGCCCTGTGGTCTCTTCCAGGTCAGTGTATGGCATTTCCTTCCCCTTGTCACAGGCACCTGGGAGCATGTCTGCACGTGGAGAAAGACTTTCCCGTGGGAAGCCGGGTTTTATCAAACCGGTCACAGTGCTCTGCTCCTCTCTTTTCACTCGTGCTGCCAGAAGCCCAGGGAGGATGGGAGGGCTTAGAACATGGTTGGGCACTGTGGTTTCTTCCAGAGAATTCGAGGGCATTTGCTTTACCTTGCCACAACCACTAGGGATAGGGTCTGCACCTCAGGAAAACTGTCTCCGTGGGAAGCCGGCTTTTTGCAAAGGGGTCTAGGGCCGTGTGCCTCGGCTGTCCCTCAGGCTCCCCAAAGCACAGGGACGAGGTGAGGGGCTTAGACCATGCCTGGGCAATGTTGTTTCTTACACCTGGGTGTGTGGCATTTTGTTGAGCTGGCTTCCACCACTTGGGATAGGTGTTCCACAGCAAGCACCTATTGATCGTCGGAAGCCGTTTTTGCCCCCGGGGTCTCCGGGCTGTGTTCGTTGGGGTTGAACTCCTTCTAGCAAAACCGCCGGGTTGAGGGAAGGGTTCAGACTGTGCCTGGGCCCTGTGGTCTCTTCCAGGTCAGTGTATGGCATTTCCTTCCCCTTGCCACAGGCACCTGGGAGCATGTCTGCACGTGGAGAAAGACTTTCCCGTGGAAAGCCGGGTTTTGTCAAACGGGTCGCAGTGCTCTGCTCCTCTCTTTTCACTCCTGCTGCCAGAAGCCCAGGGAGGATGGGAGGGCTTAGAACATGGCTGGGCACTGTGGTTTCTTCCAGAGAAGTGGAGGGCATTTGCTTTACCTTGCCACAACCACTTGGGATAGGGTGTGCACCTCAGGAAAACTGTCTCCGTGGCAAGCCGGCTTTTTGCAAAGGGGTCTCAGGGCCGTGGGCCTCGGCTGTCCCTCCGGCTCCCCAAAGCACAGGGACGAGGTGAGGGGCTTAGACCAAGCCTGGGCAATGTTGTTACTTACACCCGGGGGGGAGCATTTTGTTCAGCTGGCTTCCCCCACTTGGGATAGGTGTTCCACAGCAAGCAACTATTGATCGTCGGAAGGCGTTTTTGCCCCGGGGACTCCGGGCTGTGTTCGTTGGGGTGGAACTCCTGCTAGCAAAACCGCCGGGTTGAGGGAAGGGTTCAGACTGTGCCTGGGCCCTGTGGTCTCTTCCAGGTCAGTGTATGGCATTTCCTTCCCCTTGCCACAGGCACCTGGGAGCATGTCTGCACGTGGAGAAAGACTGTCCCGTGGGAAGCCGGGTTTTGTCAAACGGGTCCCAGTGCTCTGCTCCTCTCTTTTCACTCCTGCTGCCAGAAGCCCAGGGAGGATGGGAGGGCTTAGAACATGGCTGAGCACTGTGGTTTCTTCCAGAGAAGTGGAGGGCATTTGCTTTACCTTGCCACAACCACTTGGGATAGGGTCTGCACCTCAGGAAAACTGTCTCCGTGGGAAGCCGGCTTTTTGCAAAGGGGTCTCAGGGCCGTGGGCCTCGGCTGTCCCTCCGGCTCCCCAAAGCACAGGGACGAGGTGAGGGGCTTAGACCATGCCTGGGCAATGTTGTTTCTTACACCTGGGTGTGTGGCATTTTGTTGAGCTGGCTTCCCCCACTTGGGATAGGTGTTCCACAGCAAGCACCTATTGATCGTCGGAAGGCGTTTTTGCCCCAGGGGTCTCCGGGCTGTGTTCGTTGGGGTTGAACTCCTGCTAGCAAAACCGCCGGGTTGAGGGAAGGGTTCAGACTGTGCCTGGGCCCTGTGGTCTCTTCCAGGTTAGTGTATGGCATTTCCTTCCCCTTGCCACAGGCACCTGGGAGCATGTGTGCACGTGGAGAAAGACTTTCCCGTGGGAAGCCGGGTTTTGTCAAACGGGTCCCAGTGCTCTGCTCCTCTCTTTTCACTCCTGCTGCCAGAAGCCCAGGGAGGATGGGAGGGCTTAGAACATGGCTGGGCACTGTGGTTTCTTCCAGAGAAGTGGAGGGCATTTGCTTTACCTTGCCACAACCACTTGGGATAGGGTCTGCACCTCAGGAAAACTGTCTCCGTGGGAAGCCGGCTTTTTGCAAAGGGGTCTCAGGGCCGTGGGCCTCGGATGTCCCTCCGGATCCCCAAAGCACAGGGACGATGTGAGGGGCTTAGACCATGCCTGGGCAATGTTGTTTCTTACACCTGGGTGTGTGGCATTTTGTTGAGCTGGCTACCCCCACTTGGTATAGGTGTTCCACAGAAAGCACCTATTGTTCGTCGGAAGCCGTTTTTGCCCCAGGGGTCTCCGGGTTGTGTTCGTTGGGGTTGAACTCCTGCTAGCAAAACCGCCGGGTTGAGGGAAGGGTTCAGACTGTGCCTGGGCCCTGTGGTCTCTTCCAGGTCAGTGTATGGCATTTCCTTCCCCTTGCCCCAGGCACCTGGGAGCATGTCTGCACGTGGAGAAAGACATTCCCGTGGGAAGCCGGGTTTTGTCAAACGGGTCCCAGTGCTCTGCTCCTCTCTTTTCACTCCTGCTGCCAGAAGCCCAGGGAGGATGGGAGGGCTTAGAACATGGCTGGGCACTGTGGTTTCTTCCAGAGAAGTGGAGGGCATTTGCTTTACCTTGCCACAACCACTTGGGATAGGGTCTGCAACTCAGGAAAACTGTCTCCGTGGGAAGCCGGCTTTTTGCAAAGGGGTCTAGGGCCGTGTGCCTCGGCTGTCCCTCAGGCTCCCCAAAGCACAGGGACGAGGTGAGGGGCTTAGACCATGCCTGGGCAATGTTGTTTCTTACATCTGGGTGTGTGGCATTTTGTTGAGCTGGCTACCCCCACTTGGGATAGGTGTTCCACAGCAAGCACCTATTGTTCGTCGGAAGCCGTTTTTGCCCCAGGGGTCTCCGGGCTGTGTTCGTTGGGGTTGAACTCCTGCTAGCAAAACCGCCGGGTTGAGGGAAGGGTTCAGACTGTGCCTGGGCCCTGTGGTCTCTTCCAGGTCAGTGTATGGCATTTCCTTCCCCTTGCCCCAGGCACCTGGGAGCATGTCTGCACGTGGAGAAAGACTTTCCCGTGGGAAGCCGGGTTTTGTCAAACGGGTCCCAGTGCTCTGCTCCTCTCTTTTCACTCCTGCTGCCAGAAGCCCAAGGAGGATGGGAGGGCTTAGAACATGGCTGGGCACTGTGGTTTCTTCCAGAGAATTCGAGGGCATTTGCTTTACCTTGCCACAACCACTAGGGATAGGGTCTGCACCTCAGGAAAACTGTCTCCGTGGGAAGCCGGCTTTTTGCAAAGGGGTCTAGGGCCGTGTGCCTCGGCTGTCCCTCAGGCTCCACAAAGCACAGGGACGAGGTGAGGGGCTTAGACCATGCCTGGGCAATGTTGTTTCTTACATCTGGGTGTGTGGCATTTTGTTGAGCTGGCTACCCCCACTTGGGATAGGTGTTCCACAGCAAGCACCTATTGTTCGTCGGAAGCCGTTTTTGCCCCAGGGGTCTCCGGACTGCGTTCGTTGGGGTTGAACTCCTGCTAGCAAAACCGCCGGGTTGAGGGAAGGGTTCAGACTGTGCCTGGGCCCTGTGGTCTCTTCCAGGTCAGTGTATGGCATTTCCTTCCCCTTGCCCCAGGCACCTGGGAGCATGTCTGCACGTGGAGAAAGACTTTCCCGTGGGAAGCCGGGTTTTGTCAAACGGGTCCCAGTGCTCTGCTCCTCTCTTTTCACTCCTGCTGCCAGAAGCCCAGGGAGGATGGGAGGGCTTAGAACATGGCTGGGCACTGTGGTTTCTTCCAGAGAAGTGGAGGGCATTTGCTTTACCTTGCCACAACCACTTGGGATAGGGTCTGCACCTCAGGAAAACTGTCTCCGTGGGAAGCCGGCTTTTTGCAAAGGGGTCTCAGGGCCGTGGGCCTCGGCTGTCCCTCCGGCTCCCCAAAGCACAGGGACGAGGTGAGGGGCTTAGACCATGCCTGGGCAATGTTGTTTCTTACACCTGGGTGTGTGGCATTTTGTTGAGCTGGCTTCCCCCACTTGGGATAGGTGTTCCACAGCAAGCACCTATTGATCGTCAGAAGCCGTTTTTGCCCCAGGGGTCTCCGGGCTGTGTTCGTTGGGGTTGAACTCCTGCTAGCAAAACCGCCGGGTTGAGGGAAGGGTTCAGACTGTGCCTGGGCCCTGTGGTCTCTTCAAGGTCAGTGTATGGCATTTCCTTCCCCTTGCCACAGGCACCTGGGAGCATGTCTGCACGTGGAGAAAGACTTTCCCGTGGGAAGCCGGGTTTTGTCAAACGGGTCCCAGTGCTCTGCTCCTCTCTTTTCACTCCTGCTGCCAGAAGCCCAGGGAGGATGGGAGGGCTTAGAACATGGCTGGGCACTGTGGTTTCTTCCAGAGAAGTGGAGGGCATTTGCTTTACCTTGCCACAACCACTTGGGATAGGGTCTGCACCTCAGGAAAACTGTCTCCGTGGGAAGCCGGCTTTTTGCAAAGGGGTCTAGGGCCGTGTGCCTCGGCTGTCCCTCAGGCTCCCCAAAGCACAGGGACGAGTTGAGGGGCTTAGACCATGCCTGGGCAATGTTGTTTCTTACATCTGGGTGTGTGGCATTTTGTTGAGCTGGCTACCCCCACTTGGGATAGGTGTTCCACAGCAAGCACCTATTGTTCGTCGGAAGCCGTTTTTGCCCCAGGGGTCTCCGGGCTGTGTTCGTTGGGGTTGAACTCCTGCTAGCAAAACCGCCGGGTTGAGGGAAGGGTTCAGACTGTGCCTGGGCCCTGTGGTCTCTTCCAGGTCAGTGTATGGCATTTCCTTCCCCTTGCCCCAGGCACCTGGGAGCATGTCTGCACGTGGAGAAAGACTTTCCCGTGGGAAGCCGGGTTTTGTCAAACGGGTCCCAGTGCTCTGCTCCTCTCTTTTCACTCCTGCTGCCAGAAGCCCAGGGAGGATGGGAGGGCTTAGAACATGGCTGGGCACTGTGGTTTCTTCCAGAGAATTCGAGGGCATTTGCTTTACCTTGCCACAACCACTAGGGATAGGGTCTGCACCTCAGGAAAACTGTCTCCGTGGGAAGCCGGCTTTTTGCAAAGGGGTCTCAGGGCCGTGGGCCTCGGATGTCCCTCCGGCTCCCCAAAGCACAGGGACGAGGTGAGGGGCTTAGACCATGCCTGGGCAATGTTGTTTCTTACACCTGGGTGTGTGGCATTTTGTTGAGCTGGCTACCCCCACTTGGGATAGGTGTTCCACAGAAAGCACCTATTGTTCGTCGGAAGCCGTTTTTGCCCCAGGGGTCTCCGGGCTGTGTTCGTTGGGGTTGAACTCCTGCTAGCAAAACCGCCGGGTTGAGGGAAGGGTTCAGACTGTGCCTGGGCCCTGTGGTCTCTTCCACGTCAGTGTATGGCATTTCCTTCCCCTTGCCCCAGGCACCTGGGAGCATGTCTGCACGTGGAGAAAGACTTTCCCGTGGGAAGCCGGGTTTTGTCAAACGGGTCCCAGTGCTCTGCTCCTCTCTTTTCACTCCTGCTGCCAGAAGCCCAGGGAGGATGGGAGGGCTTAGAACATGGCTGGGCACTGTGGTTTCTTCCAGAGAATTCGAGGGCATTTGCTTTACCTTGCCACAACCACTTGGGATAGGGTCTGCACCTCAGGAAAACTGTCTCCGTGGGAAGCCGGCTTTTTGCAAAGGGGTCTAGGGCCGTGTGCCTCGGCTGTCCCTCCGGCTCCCCAAAGCACAGGGACGAGGTGAGGGGCTTAGACCATGCCTGGGCAATGTTGTTTCTTACATCTGGGTGTGTGGCATTTTGTTGAGCTGGCTACCCCCACTTGGGATAGGTGTTCCACAGCAAGCACCTATTGTTCATCGGAAGCCGTTTTTGCCCCAGGGGTCTCCGGGCTGTGTTCGTTGGGGTTGAACTCCTGCTAGCAAAACCGCCGGGTTGAGGGAAGGGTTCAGACTGTGCCTGGGCCCTGTGGTCTCTTCAAGGTCAGTGTATGGCATTTCCTTCCCCTTGCCACAGGCACCTGGGAGCATGTCTGCACGTGGAGAAAGACTTTCCCGTGGGAAGCCGGGTTTTGTCAAACGGGTCCCAGTGCTCTGCTCCTCTCTTTTCACTCCTGCTGCCAGAAGCCCAGGGAGGATGGGAGGGCTTAGAACATGGCTGGGCACTGTGGTTTCTTCCAGAGAAGTGGAGGGCATTTGCTTTACCTTGCCACAACCACTTGGGATAGGGTCTGCACCTCAGGAAAACTGTCTCCGTGGGAAGCCGGCTTTTTGCAAAGGGGTCTCAGGGCCGTGGGCCTCGGCTGTCCCTCCGGCTCCCCAAAGCAGAGGGACGAGTTGAGGGGCTTAGACCATGCCTGGGCAATGTTGTTTCTTACACTTGGGTGTGTGGCATTTTGTTGAGCTGGCTTCCCCCACTTGGGATAGGTGTTCCACAGCAAGCACCTATTGATCGTCGGAAGCCATTTTTGCCCCAGGGGTCTCCGGGCTATGTTCGTTGGGGTTGAACTCCTGCTAGCAAAACCGCCGGGATGAGGGAAGAGTTCAGACTGTGCCTGGGCCCTGTGGTCTCTTCCAGGTCAGTGTATGGCATTTCCTTCCCCTTGCCCCAGGCACCTGGGAGCATGTCTGCACGTGGAGAAAGACTTTCCCGTGGGAAGCCGGGTTTTGTCAAACGGGTCCCAGTGCTCTGCTTCTCTCTTTTCACTCCTGCTGCCAGAAGCCCAGGGAGGATGGGAGGGCTTAGAACATGGCTGGGCACTGTGGTTTCTTCCAGAGAATTCGAGGGCATTTGCTTTACCTTGCCACAACCACTTGGGATAGGGTCTGCACCTCAGGAAAACTGTTTCCATGGGAAGCCGGCTTTTTGCAAAGGGGTCTCAGGGCCGTGGGCCTCGGCTGTCCCTCCGGCTCCCCAAAGCACAGGGACGAGGTGAGGGGCTTAGACCATGCCTGGGCAATGTTGTTTCTTACATCTGGGTGTGTGGCATTTTGTTGAGCTGGCTACCCCCACTTGGGATAGGTGTTCCACAGCAAGCACCTATTGTTCGTCGGAAGCCGTTTTTGCCCCAGGGGTCTCCGGGCTGTGTTCGTTGGGGTTGAACTCCTGCTAGCAAAACCGCCGGGTTGAGGGAAGGGTTCAGACTGTGCCTGGGCCCTGTGGTCTCTTCCAGGTCAGTGTATGGCATTTCCTTCCCCTTGCCCCAGGCACCTGGGAGCATGTCTGCACGTGGAGAAAGACTTTCCCGTGGGAAGCCGGGTTTTGTCAAACGGGTCCCAGTGCTCTGCTCCTCTCTTTTCACTCCTGCTGCCAGAAGCCCAGGGAGGATGGGAGGGCTTAAAACATGGCTGGGCACTGTGGTTTCTTCCAGAGAAGTGGAGGGCATTTGCTTTACCTTGCCACAACCACTTGGGATAGGGTCTGCACCTCAGGAAAACTGTCTCTGTGGGAAGCCGGCTTTTTGCAAAGGGGTCTCAGGGCCGTGGGCCTCGGCTGTCCCTCCGGCTCCCCAAAGCACAGGGACGAGGTGAGGGGCTTAGACCATGCCTGGGCAATGTTGTTTCTTACACCTGGGTGTGTGGCATTTTGTTGAGCTGGCTTCCCCCACTTGGGATAGGTGTTCCACAGCAAGCACCTATTGATCGTCAGAAGCCGTTTTTGCCCCAGGGGTCTCCGGGCTGTGTTCGTTGGGGTTGAACTCCTGCTAGCAAAACCGCCGGGTTGAGGGAAGGGTTCAGACTGTGCCTGGGCCCTGTGGTCTCTTCCAGGTCAGTGTATGGCATTTCCTTCCCCTTGCCACAGGCACCTGGGAGCATGTCTGCACGTGGAGAAAGACTTTCCCGTGGGAAGCCGGGTTTTGTCAAACGGGTCCCAGTGCTCTGCTCCTCTCTTTTCACTCCTGCTGCCAGAAGCCCAGGGAGGATGGGAGGGCTTAGAACATGGCTGGGCACTGTGGTTTCTTCCAGAGAAGTGGAGGGCATTTGCTTTACCTTGCCACAACCACTTGGGATAGGGTCTGCACCTCAGGAAAACTGTCTCCGTGGGAAGCCGGCTTTTTGCAAAGGGGTCTCAGGGCCGTGGGCCTCGGCTGTCCCTCCGGCTCCCCAAAGCACAGGGACGAGTTGAGGGGCTTAGACCATGCCTGGGCAATGTTGTTTCTTACACTTGGGTGTGTGGCATTTTGTTGAGCTGGCTTCCCCCACTTGGGATAGGTGTTCCACAGCAAGCACCTATTGATCGTCGGAAGCCATTTTTGCCCCAGGGGTCTCCGGGCTATGTTCGTTGGGGTTGAACTCCTGCTAGCAAAACCGCCGGGATGAGGGAAGAGTTCAGACTGTGCCTGGGCCCTGTGGTCTCTTCCAGGTCAGTGTATGGCATTTCCTTCCCCTTGCCCCAGGCACCTGGGAGCATGTCTGCACGTGGAGAAAGACTTTCCCGTGGGAAGCCGGGTTTTGTCAAACGGGTCCCAGTGCTCTGCTCCTCTCTTTTCACTCCTGCTGCCAGAAGCCCAGGGAGGATGGGAGGGCTTAGAACATGGCTGGGCACTGTGGTTTCTTCCAGAGAAGTGGAGGGCATTTGCTTTACCTTGCCACAACCACTTGGGATTGGGTGTGCACCTCAGGAAAACTGTTTCCGTGGGAAGCCGACGTTTTGCAAAGGGGTCTCAGGGCCGTGGGCCTCGGCTGTCCCTCCGGCTCCCCAAAGCACAGGGACGAGGTGAGGGGCTTAGACCATGCCTGGGCAATGTTGTTTCTTACACCTGGGTGTGTGGCATTTTGTTGAGCTGGCTACCCCCACTTGGGATAGGTGTTCCACAGCAAGCACCTATTGTTCGTCGGAAGCCGTTTTTGCCCCAGGGGTCTCCGGGCTGTGTTCGTTGGGGTTGAACTCCTGCTAGCAAAACCGCCGGGTTGAGGGAAGGGTTCAGACTGTGCCTGGGCCCTGTGGTCTCTTCCAGGTCAGTGTATGGCATTTCCTTCCCCTTGCCCCAGGCACCTGGGAGCATGTCTGCACGTGGAGAAAGACTTTCCCGTGGGAAGCCGGGTTTTGTCAAACGGGTCCCAGTGCTCTGCTCCTCTCTTTTCACTCCTGCTGCCAGAAGCCCAGGGAGGATGGGAGGGCTTAGAACATGGCTGGGCACTGTGGTTTCTTCCAGAGAATTCGAGGGCATTTGCTTTACCTTGCCACAACCACTTGGGATAGGGTCTGCACCTCAGGAAAACTGTTTCCATGGGAAGCCGGCTTTTTGCAAAGGGGTCTCAGGGCCGTGGGCCTCGGCTGTCCCTCCGGCTCCCCAAAGCACAGGGACGAGGTGAGGGGCTTAGACCATGCCTGGGCAATGTTGTTTCTTACATCTGGGTGTGTGGCATTTTGTTGAGCTGGCTACCCCCACTTGGGATAGGTGTTCCACAGCAAGCACCTATTGTTCGTCGGAAGCCGTTTTTGCCCCAGGGGTCTCCGGGCTGTGTTCGTTGGGGTTGAACTCCTGCTAGCAAAACCGCCGGGTTGAGGGAAGGGTTCAGACTGTGCCTGGGCCCTGTGGTCTCTTCCAGGTCAGTGTATGGCATTTCCTTCCCCTTGCCCCAGGCACCTGGGAGCATGTCTGCACGTGGAGAAAGACTTTCCCGTGGGAAGCCGGGTTTTGTCAAACGGGTCCCAGTGCTCTGCTCCTCTCTTTTCACTCCTGCTGCCAGAAGCCCAGGGAGGATGGGAGGGCTTAGAACATGGCTGGGCACTGTGGTTTCTTCCAGAGAAGTGGAGGGCATTTGCTTTACCTTGCCACAACCACTTGGGATAGGGTCTGCACCTCAGGAAAACTGTCTCTGTGGGAAGCCGGCTTTTTGCAAAGGGGTCTCAGGGCCGTGGGCCTCGGCTGTCCCTCCGGCTCCCCAAAGCACAGGGACGAGGTGAGGGGCTTAGACCATGCCTGGGCAATGTTGTTTCTTACACCTGGGTGTGTGGCATTTTGTTGAGCTGGCTTCCCCCACTTGGGATAGGTGTTCCACAGCAAGCACCTATTGATCGTCAGAAGCCGTTTTTGCCCCAGGGGTCTCCGGGCTGTGTTCGTTGGGGTTGAACTCCTGCTAGCAAAACCGCCGGGTTGAGGGAAGGGTTCAGACTGTGCCTGGGCCCTGTGGTCTCTTCCAGGTCAGTGTATGGCATTTCCTTCCCCTTGCCACAGGCACCTGGGAGCATGTCTGCACGTGGAGAAAGACTTTCCCGTGGGAAGCCGGGTTTTGTCAAACGGGTCCCAGTGCTCTGCTCTTCTCTTTTCACTCCTGCTGCCAGAAGCCCAGGGAGGATGGGAGGGCTTAGAACATGGCTGGGCACTGTGGTTTCTTCCAGAGAAGTGGAGGGCATTTGCTTTACCTTGCCACAACCACTTGGGATAGGGTCTGCACCTCAGGAAAACTGTCTCCGTGGGAAGCCGGCTTTTTGCAAAGGGGTCTAGGGCCGTGTGCCTCGGCTGTCCCTCAGGCTCCCCAAAGCACAGGGACGAGGTGAGGGGCTTAGACCATGCCTGGGCAATGTTGTTTCTTACATCTGGGTGTGTGGCATTTTGTTGAGCTGGCTACCCCCACTTGGGATAGGTGTTCCACAGCAAGCACCTATTGTTCGTCGGAAGCCGTTTTTGCCCCAGGGGTCTCCGGGCTGTGTTCGTTGGGGTTGAACTCCTGCTAGCAAAACCGCCGGGTTGAGGGAAGGGTTCAGACTGTGCCTGGGCCCTGTGGTCTCTTCCAGGTCAGTGTATGGCATTTCCTTCCCCTTGCCCCAGGCACCTGGGAGCATGTCTGCACATGGAGAAAGACTTTCCCGTGGGAAGCGGGGTTTTGTCAAACGGGTCCCAGTGCTCTGCTCCTCTCTTTTCACTCCTGCTGCCAGAAGCCCAGGGAGGATGGGAGGGCTTAGAACATGGCTGGGCACTGTGGTTTCTTCCAGAGAATTCGAGGGCATTTGCTTTACCTTGCCACAACCACTTGGGATAGGGTCTGCACCTCAGGAAAACTGTTTCCATGGGAAGCCGGCTTTTTGCAAAGGGGTCTCAGGGCCGTGGGCCTCGGCTGTCCCTCCGGCTCCCCAAAGCACAGGGACGAGGTGAGGGGCTTAGACCATGCCTGGGCAATGTTGTTTCTTACATCTGGGTGTGTGGCATTTTGTTGAGCTGGCTACCCCCACTTGGGATAGGTGTTCCACAGCAAGCACCTATTGTTCGTCGGAAGCCATTTTTGCCCCAGGGGTCTCCGGGCTGTGTTCGTTGGGGTTGAACTCCTGCTAGCAAAACCGCCGGGTTGAGGGAAGGGTTCAGACTGTGCCTGGGCCCTGTGGTCTCTTCCAGGTCAGTGTATGGCATTTCCTTCCCCTTGCCCCAGGCACCTGGGAGCATGTCTGCACGTGGAGAAAGACTTTCCCGTGGGAAGCCGGGTTTTGTCAAACGGGTCCCAGTGCTCTGCTCCTCTCTTTTCACTCCTGCTGCCAGAAGCCCAGGGAGGATGGGAGGGCTTAGAACATGGCTGGGCACTGTGGTTTCTTCCAGAGAAGTGGACGGCATTTGCTTTACCTTGCCACAACCACTTGGGATAGGGTCTGCACCTCAGGAAAACTGTCTCTGTGGGAAGCCGGCTTTTTGCAAAGGGGTCTCAGGGCCTTGGGCCTCGGCTGTCCCTCCGGCTCCCCAAAGCACAGGGACGAGGTGAGGGGCTTAGACCATGCCTGGGCAATGTTGTTTCTTACCCCTGGGTGTGTGGCATTTTGTTGAGCTGGCTTCCCCCACTTGGGATAGGTGTTCCACAGCAAGCACCTATTGATCGTCAGAAGCCGTTTTTGCCCCAGGGGTCTCCGGGCTGTGTTCGTTGGGGTTGAACTCCTGCTAGCAAAACCGCCGGGTTGAGGGAAGGGTTCAGACTGTGCCTGGGCCCTGTGGTCTCTTCCAGGTCAGTGTATGGCATTTCCTTCCCCTTGCCACAGGCACCTGGGAGCATGTCTGCACGTGGAGAAAGACTTTCCCGTGGGAAGCCGGGTTTTGTCAAACGGGTCCCAGTGCTCTGCTCCTCTCTTTTCACTCCTGCTGCCAGAAGCCCAGGGAGGATGGGAGGGCTTAGAACATGGCTGGGCACTGTGGTTTCTTCCAGAGAAGTGGAGGGCATTTGCTTTACCTTGCCACAACCACTTGGGATAGGGTCTGCAACTCAGGAAAACTGTCTCCGTGGGAAGCCGGCTTTTTGCAAAGGGGTCTAGGGCGTGTGCCTCGGCTGTCCCTCAGGCTCCCCAAAGCACAGGGACGAGGTGAGGGGCTTAGACCATAACTGGGCAATGTTGTTTCTTACATCTGGGTGTGTGGCATTTTGTTGAGCTGGCTACCCCCACTTGGGATAGGTGTTCCACAGCAAGCACCTATTGTTCGTCGGAAGCCGTTTTTGCCCCAGCGGTCTCCGGGCTGTGTTCGTTGGGGTTGAACTCCTGCTAGCAAAACCGCTGGGTTGAGGGAAGGGTTCAGACTGTGCCTGGGCCCTGTGGTCTCTTCCACGTCAGTGTATGGCATTTCCTTCCCCTTGCCACAGGCACCTGGGAGCATGTCTGCACGTGGAGAAAGACTTTCCCGTGGGAAGCCGGGTTTTGTCAAACGGGTCCCAGTGCTCTGCTCCTCTCTTTTCACTCCTGCTGCCAGAAGCCCAGGGAGGATGGGAGGGCTTAGAACATGGCTGGGCACTGTGGTTTCTTCCAGAGAATTCGAGGGCATTTGCTTTACCTTGCCACAACCACTTGGGATAGGGTCTGCACCTCAGGAAAACTGTCTCCGTGGGAAGCCGGCTTTTTGCAAAGGGGTCTAGGGCCGTGTGCCTCGGCTGTCCCTCAGGCTCCCCAAAGCACAGGGACGAGGTGAGGGGCTTAGACCATGCCTGGGCAATGTTGTTTCTTACATCTGGGTGTGTGGCATTTTGTTGAGCTGGCTACCCCCACTTGGGATAGGTGTTCCACAGCAAGCACCTATTGTTCGTCGGAAGCCGTTTTTGCCCCAGGGGTCTCCGGGCTGTGTTCGTTGGGGTTGAACTCCTGCTAGCAAAACCGCCGGGTTGAGGGAAGGGTTCAGACTGTGCCTGGGCCCTGTGGTCTCTTCCAGGTCAGTGTATGGCATTTCCTTCCCCTTGCCACAGGCACCTGGGAGCATGTCTGCACGTGGAGAAAGACTTTCCCGTGGGAAGCCGGGTTTTGTCAAACGGGTCCCAGTGCTCTGCTCCTCTCTTTTCACTCCTGCTGCCAGAAGCCCAGGGAGGATGGGAGGGCTTAGAACATGGCTGGGCACTGTGGTTTCTTCCAGAGAATTCGAGGGCATTTGCTTTACCTTGCCACAACCACTTGGGATAGGGTCTGCACCTCAGGAAAACTGTCTCCGTGGGAAGCCGGCTTTTTGCAAAGGGGCCTAGGGCCGTGTGCCTGGCTGTCCCTCAGGCTCCCCAAAGCACAGGGACGAGGTGAGGGGCTTAGACCATGCCTGGGCAATGTTCTTTCTTACACTTGGGTGTGTGGCATTTTGTTGAGCTGGCTACCCCCACTTGGGATAGGTGTTCCACAGCAAGCACCTATTGTTCGTCGGAAGCCGTTTTTGCCCCAGGGGTCTCCGGGCTGTGTTCGTTGGGGTTGAACTCCTACTAGCAAAACCGCCGGGTTGAGGGAAGGGTTTAGACTGTGCCTGGGCCCTGTGGTCTCTTCCAGGTCAGTGTATGGCATTTCCTTCCCCTTGCCCCAGGCACCTGGGAGCATGTCTGCACGTGGAGAAAGACTTTCCCGTGGGAAGCCGGCTTTTGTCAAACGGGTCCCAGTGCTCTGCTCCTCTCTTTTCACTCCTGCTGCCAGAAGCCCAGGGAGGATGGGAGGGCTTAGAACATGGTTGGGCACTGTGGTTTCTTCCAGAGAAGTGGAGGGCATTTGCTTTACCTTGCCACAACCACTTGGGATAGGGTCTGCACCTCAGGAAAACTGTCTCCGTGGGAAGCCGGCTTTTTGCAAAGGGGTCTCAGGGTCGTGGGCCTCGGCTGTCCCTCCGGCTCCCCAAAGCACAGGGACGAGGTGAGGGGCTTAGACCAAGCCTGGGCAATGTTGTTTCTTCCACCTGGGTGTGTGGCATTTTGTTGAGCTGGCTTCCACCACTTGGGATAGGTGTTCCGCAGCAAGCACCTATTGATCGTCGGAAGCCGTTTTTGCCCCAGGGGTCTCCGGACTGTGTTCGTTGGGGTTGAACTCCTACTAGCAAAACCGCCGGGTTGAGGGAAGGGTTCAGACTGTGCCTGGGCCCTGTGGTCTCTTCCAGGTCAGTGTATGGCATTTCCTTCCCCTTGCCACAGGCACCTGGGAGCATGTCTGCACGTGGAGAAAGACTTTCCCGTGGGAAGCCGGGTTTTGTCAAACGGGTCCCAGTGCTCTGCTCCTCTCTTTTCACTCCTGCTGCCAGAAGCCCAGGGAGGATGGGAGGGCTTAGAACATGGCTGGGCACTGTGGTTTCTTCCAGAGAAGTGGAGGGCATTTGCTTTACCTTGCCACAACCACTTGGGATAGGGTCTGCACCTCAGGAAAACTGTCTCCGTGGGAAGCCGGCTTTTTGCAAAGGGGTCTCAGGGCCGTGGGCCTCGGCTGTCCCTCCGGCTCCCCAAAGCAGAGGGACGAGTTGAGGGGCTTAGACCATGCCTGGGCAATGTTGTTTCTTACACTTGGGTGTGTGGCATTTTGTTGAGCTGGCTTCCCCCACTTGGGATAGGTGTTCCACAGCAAGCACCTATTGATCGTCGGAAGCCATTTTTGCCCCAGGGGTCTCCGGGCTATGTTCGTTGGGGTTGAACTCCTGCTAGCAAAACCGCCGGGATGAGGGAAGAGTTCAGACTGTGCCTGGGCCCTGTGGTCTCTTCCAGGTCAGTGTATGGCATTTCCTTCCCCTTGCCCCAGGCACCTGGGAGCATGTCTGCACGTGGAGAAAGACTTTCCCGTGGGAAGCCGGGTTTTGTCAAACGGGTCCCAGTGCTCTGCTTCTCTCTTTTCACTCCTGCTGCCAGAAGCCCAGGGAGGATGGGAGGGCTTAGAACATGGCTGGGCACTGTGGTTTCTTCCAGAGAATTCGAGGGCATTTGCTTTACCTTGCCACAACCACTTGGGATAGGGTCTGCACCTCAGGAAAACTGTTTCCATGGGAAGCCGGCTTTTTGCAAAGGGGTCTCAGGGCCGTGGGCCTCGGCTGTCCCTCCGGCTCCCCAAAGCACAGGGACGAGGTGAGGGGCTTAGACCATGCCTGGGCAATGTTGTTTCTTACATCTGGGTGTGTGGCATTTTGTTGAGCTGGCTACCCCCACTTGGGATAGGTGTTCCACAGCAAGCACCTATTGTTCGTCGGAAGCCGTTTTTGCCCCAGGGGTCTCCGGGCTGTGTTCGTTGGGGTTGAACTCCTGCTAGCAAAACCGCCGGGTTGAGGGAAGGGTTCAGACTGTGCCTGGGCCCTGTGGTCTCTTCCACGTCAGTGTATGGCATTTCCTTCCCCTTGCCCCAGGCACCTGGGAGCATGTCTGCACGTGGAGAAAGACTTTCCCGTGGGAAGCCGGGTTTTGTCAAACGGGTCCCAGTGCTCTGCTCCTCTCTTTTCACTCCTGCTGCCAGAAGCCCAGGGAGGATGGGAGGGCTTAAAACATGGCTGGGCACTGTGGTTTCTTCCAGAGAAGTGGAGGGCATTTGCTTTACCTTGCCACAACCACTTGGGATAGGGTCTGCACCTCAGGAAAACTGTCTCTGTGGGAAGCCGGCTTTTTGCAAAGGGGTCTCAGGGCCGTGGGCCTCGGCTGTCCCTCCGGCTCCCCAAAGCACAGGGACGAGGTGAGGGGCTTAGACCATGCCTGGGCAATGTTGTTTCTTACACCTGGGTGTGTGGCATTTTGTTGAGCTGGCTTCCCCCACTTGGGATAGGTGTTCCACAGCAAGCACCTATTGATCGTCAGAAGCCGTTTTTGCCCCAGGGGTCTCCGGGCTGTGTTCGTTGGGGTTGAACTCCTGCTAGCAAAACCGCCGGGTTGAGGGAAGGGTTCAGACTGTGCCTGGGCCCTGTGGTCTCTTCCAGGTCAGTGTATGGCATTTCCTTCCCCTTGCCACAGGCACCTGGGAGCATGTCTGCACGTGGAGAAAGACTTTCCCGTGGGAAGCCGGGTTTTGTCAAACGGGTCCCAGTGCTCTGCTCCTCTCTTTTCACTCCTGCTGCCAGAAGCCCAGGGAGGATGGGAGGGCTTAGAACATGGCTGGGCACTGTGGTTTCTTCCAGAGAAGTGGAGGGCATTTGCTTTACCTTGCCACAACCACTTGGGATAGGGTCTGCACCTCAGGAAAACTGTCTCCGTGGGAAGCCGGCTTTTTGCAAAGGGGTCTCAGGGCCGTGGGCCTCGGCTGTCCCTCCGGCTCCCCAAAGCACAGGGACGAGTTGAGGGGCTTAGACCATGCCTGGGCAATGTTGTTTCTTACACTTGGGTGTGTGGCATTTTGTTGAGCTGGCTTCCCCCACTTGGGATAGGTGTTCCACAGCAAGCACCTATTGATCGTCGGAAGCCATTTTTGCCCCAGGGGTCTCCGGGCTATGTTCGTTGGGGTTGAACTCCTGCTAGCAAAACCGCCGGGATGAGGGAAGAGTTCAGACTGTGCCTGGGCCCTGTGGTCTCTTCCAGGTCAGTGTATGGCATTTCCTTCCCCTTGCCCCAGGCACCTGGGAGCATGTCTGCACGTGGAGAAAGACTTTCCCGTGGGAAGCCGGGTTTTGTCAAACGGGTCCCAGTGCTCTGCTCCTCTCTTTTCACTCCTGCTGCCAGAAGCCCAGGGAGGATGGGAGGGCTTAGAACATGGCTGGGCACTGTGGTTTCTTCCAGAGAAGTGGAGGGCATTTGCTTTACCTTGCCACAACCACTTGGGATTGGGTGTGCACCTCAGGAAAACTGTTTCCGTGGGAAGCCGACGTTTTGCAAAGGGGTCTCAGGGCCGTGGGCCTCGGCTGTCCCTCCGGCTCCCCAAAGCACAGGGACGAGGTGAGGGGCTTAGACCATGCCTGGGCAATGTTGTTTCTTACACCTGGGTGTGTGGCATTTTGTTGAGCTGGCTACCCCCACTTGGGATAGGTGTTCCACAGCAAGCACCTATTGTTCGTCGGAAGCCGTTTTTGCCCCAGGGGTCTCCGGGCTGTGTTCGTTGGGGTTGAACTCCTGCTAGAAAAACTGCCGGGTTGAGGGAAGGGTTCAGACTGTGCCTGGGCCCTGTGGTCTCTTCCAGGTCAGTGTATGGCATTTCCTTCCCCTTGTCACAGGGACCTGGGAGCATGTCTGCACGTGGAGAAAGACTTTCCCGTGGGAAGCCGGGTTTTATCAAACCGGTCACAGTGCTCTGCTCCTCTCTTTTCACTCGTGCTGCCAGAAGCCCAGGGAGGATGGGAGGGCTTAGAACATGGTTGGGCACTGTGGTTTCTTCCAGAGAATTCGAGGGCATTTGCTTTACCTTGCCACAACCACTAGGGATAGGGTCTGCACCTCAGGAAAACTGTCTCCGTGGGAAGCCGGCTTTTTGCAAAGGGGTCTAGGGCCGTGTGCCTCGGCTGTCCCTCAGGCTCCCCAAAGCACAGGGACGAGGTGAGGGGCTTAGACCATGCCTGGGCAATGTTGTTTCTTACACCTGGGTGTGTGGCATTTTGTTGAGCTGGCTTCCACCACTTGGGATAGGTGTTCCACAGCAAGCACCTATTGATCGTCGGAAGCCGTTTTTGCCCCCGGGGTCTCCGGGCTGTGTTCGTTGGGGTTGAACTCCTTCTAGCAAAACCGCCGGGTTGAGGGAAGGGTTCAGACTGTGCCTGGGCCCTGTGGTCTCTTCCAGGTCAGTGTATGGCATTTCCTTCCCCTTGCCACAGGCACCTGGGAGCATGTCTGCACGTGGAGAAAGACTTTCCCGTGGAAAGCCGGGTTTTGTCAAACGGGTCGCAGTGCTCTGCTCCTCTCTTTTCACTCCTGCTGCCAGAAGCCCAGGGAGGATGGGAGGGCTTAGAACATGGCTGGGCACTGTGGTTTCTTCCAGAGAAGTGGAGGGCATTTGCTTTACCTTGCCACAACCACTTGGGATAGGGTGTGCACCTCAGGAAAACTGTCTCCGTGGCAAGCCGGCTTTTTGCAAAGGGGTCTCAGGGCCGTGTGCCTCGGCTGTCCCTCCGGCTCCCCAAAGCACAGGGACGAGGTGAGGGGCTTAGACCAAGCCTGGGCAATGTTGTTACTTACACCCGGGGGGGAGCATTTTGTTCAGCTGGCTTCCCCCACTTGGGATAGGTGTTCCACAGCAAGCAACTATTGATCGTCGGAAGGCGTTTTTGCCCCGGGGACTCCGGGCTGTGTTCGTTGGGGTGGAACTCCTGCTAGCAAAACCGCCGGGTTGAGGGAAGGGTTCAGACTGTGCCTGGGCCCTGTGGTCTCTTCCAGGTCAGTGTATGGCATTTCCTTCCCCTTGCCACAGGCACCTGGGAGCATGTCTGCACGTGGAGAAAGACTGTCCCGTGGGAAGCCGGGTTTTGTCAAACGGGTCCCAGTGCTCTGCTCCTCTCTTTTCACTCCTGCTGCCAGAAGCCCAGGGAGGATGGGAGGGCTTAGAACATGGCTGAGCACTGTGGTTTCTTCCAGAGAAGTGGAGGGCATTTGCTTTACCTTGCCACAACCACTTGGGATAGGGTCTGCACCTCAGGAAAACTGTCTCCGTGGGAAGCCGGCTTTTTGCAAAGGGGTCTCAGGGCCGTGGGCCTCGGCTGTCCCTCCGGCTCCCCAAAGCACAGGGACGAGGTGAGGGGCTTAGACCATGCCTGGGCAATGTTGTTTCTTACACCTGGGTGTGTGGCATTTTGTTGAGCTGGCTTCCCCCACTTGGGATAGGTGTTCCACAGCAAGCACCTATTGATCGTCGGAAGGCGTTTTTGCCCCAGGGGTCTCCGGGCTGTGTTCGTTGGGGTTGAACTCCTGCTAGCAAAACCGCCGGGTTGAGGGAAGGGTTCAGACTGTGCCTGGGCCCTGTGGTCTCTTCCAGGTTAGTGTATGGCATTTCCTTCCCCTTGCCACAGGCACCTGGGAGCATGTGTGCACGTGGAGAAAGACTTTCCCGTGGGAAGCCGGGTTTTGTCAAACGGGTCCCAGTGCTCTGCTCCTCTCTTTTCACTCCTGCTGCCAGAAGCCCAGGGAGGATGGGAGGGCTTAGAACATGGCTGGGCACTGTGGTTTCTTCCAGAGAAGTGGAGGGCATTTGCTTTACCTTGCCACAACCACTTGGGATAGGGTCTGCACCTCAGGAAAACTGTCTCCGTGGGAAGCCGGCTTTTTGCAAAGGGGTCTCAGGGCCGTGGGCCTCGGATGTCCCTCCGGATCCCCAAAGCACAGGGACGATGTGAGGGGCTTAGACCATGCCTGGGCAATGTTGTTTCTTACACCTGGGTGTGTGGCATTTTGTTGAGCTGGCTACCCCCACTTGGTATAGGTGTTCCACAGAAAGCACCTATTGTTCGTCGGAAGCCGTTTTTGCCCCAGGGGTCTCCGGGCTGTGTTCGTTGGGGTTGAACTCCTGCTAGCAAAACCGCCGGGTTGAGGGAAGGGTTCAGACTGTGCCTGGGCCCTGTGGTCTCTTCCAGGTCAGTGTATGGCATTTCCTTCCCCTTGCCCCAGGCACCTGGGAGCATGTCTGCACGTGGAGAAAGACATTCCCGTGGGAAGCCGGGTTTTGTCAAACGGGTCCCAGTGCTCTGCTCCTCTCTTTTCACTCCTGCTGCCAGAAGCCCAGGGAGGATGGGAGGGCTTAGAACATGGCTGGGCACTGTGGTTTCTTCCAGAGAAGTGGAGGGCATTTGCTTTACCTTGCCACAACCACTTGGGATAGGGTCTGCAACTCAGGAAAACTGTCTCCGTGGGAAGCCGGCTTTTTGCAAAGGGGTCTAGGGCCGTGTGCCTCGGCTGTCCCTCAGGCTCCCCAAAGCACAGGGACGAGGTGAGGGGCTTAGACCATGCCTGGGCAATGTTGTTTCTTACATCTGGGTGTGTGGCATTTTGTTGAGCTGGCTACCCCCACTTGGGATAGGTGTTCCACAGCAAGCACCTATTGTTCGTCGGAAGCCGTTTTTGCCCCAGGGGTCTCCGGGCTGTGTTCGTTGGGGTTGAACTCCTGCTAGCAAAACCGCCGGGTTGAGGGAAGGGTTCAGACTGTGCCTGGGCCCTGTGGTCTCTTCCAGGTCAGTGTATGGCATTTCCTTCCCCTTGCCCCAGGCACCTGGGAGCATGTCTGCACGTGGAGAAAGACTTTCCCGTGGGAAGCCGGGTTTTGTCAAACGGGTCCCAGTGCTCTGCTCCTCTCTTTTCACTCCTGCTGCCAGAAGCCCAAGGAGGATGGGAGGGCTTAGAACATGGCTGGGCACTGTGGTTTCTTCCAGAGAATTCGAGGGCATTTGCTTTACCTTGCCACAACCACTAGGGATAGGGTCTGCACCTCAGGAAAACTGTCTCCGTGGGAAGCCGGCTTTTTGCAAAGGGGTCTAGGGCCGTGTGCCTCGGCTGTCCCTCAGGCTCCACAAAGCACAGGGACGAGGTGAGGGGCTTAGACCATGCCTGGGCAATGTTGTTTCTTATATCTGGGTGTGTGGCATTTTGTTGAGCTGGCTACCCCCACTTGGGATAGGTGTTCCACAGCAAGCACCTATTGTTCGTCGGAAGCCGTTTTTGCCCCAGGGGTCTCCGGACTGCGTTCGTTGGGGTTGAACTCCTGCTAGCAAAACCGCCGGGTTGAGGGAAGGGTTCAGACTGTGCCTGGGCCCTGTGGTCTCTTCCAGGTCAGTGTATGGCATTTCCTTCCCCTTGCCCCAGGCACCTGGGAGCATGTCTGCACGTGGAGAAAGACTTTCCCGTGGGAAGCCGGGTTTTGTCAAACGGGTCCCAGTGCTCTGCTCCTCTCTTTTCACTCCTGCTGCCAGAAGCCCAGGGAGGATGGGAGGGCTTAGAACATGGCTGGGCACTGTGGTTTCTTCCAGAGAAGTGGAGGGCATTTGCTTTACCTTGCCACAACCACTTGGGATAGGGTCTGCACCTCAGGAAAACTGTCTCCGTGGGAAGCCGGCTTTTTGCAAAGGGGTCTCAGGGCCGTGGGCCTCGGCTGTCCCTCCGGCTCCCCAAAGCACAGGGACGAGGTGAGGGGCTTAGACCATGCCTGGGCAATGTTGTTTCTTACACCTGGGTGTGTGGCATTTTGTTGAGCTGGCTTCCCCCACTTGGGATAGGTGTTCCACAGCAAGCACCTATTGATCGTCAGAAGCCGTTTTTGCCCCAGGGGTCTCCGGGCTGTGTTCGTTGGGGTTGAACTCCTGCTAGCAAAACCGCCGGGTTGAGGGAAGGGTTCAGACTGTGCCTGGGCCCTGTGGTCTCTTCAAGGTCAGTGTATGGCATTTCCTTCCCCTTGCCACAGGCACCTGGGAGCATGTCTGCACGTGGAGAAAGACTTTCCCGTGGGAAGCCGGGTTTTGTCAAACGGGTCCCAGTGCTCTGCTCCTCTCTTTTCACTCCTGCTGCCAGAAGCCCAGGGAGGATGGGAGGGCTTAGAACATGGCTGGGCACTGTGGTTTCTTCCAGAGAAGTGGAGGGCATTTGCTTTACCTTGCCACAACCACTTGGGATAGGGTCTGCACCTCAGGAAAACTGTCTCCGTGGGAAGCCGGCTTTTTGCAAAGGGGTCTAGGGCCGTGTGCCTCGGCTGTCCCTCAGGCTCCCCAAAGCACAGGGACGAGTTGAGGGGCTTAGACCATGCCTGGGCAATGTTGTTTCTTACATCTGGGTGTGTGGCATTTTGTTGAGCTGGCTACCCCCACTTGGGATAGGTGTTCCACAGCAAGCACCTATTGTTCGTCGGAAGCCGTTTTTGCCCCAGGGGTCTCCGGGCTGTGTTCGTTGGGGTTGAACTCCTGCTAGCAAAACCGCCGGGTTGAGGGAAGGGTTCAGACTGTGCCTGGGCCCTGTGGTCTCTTCCACGTCAGTGTATGGCATTTACTTCCCCTTGCCCCAGGCACCTGGGAGCATGTCTGCACGTGGAGAAAGACTTTCCCGTGGGAAGCCGGGTTTTGTCAAACGGGTCCCAGTGCTCTGCTCCTCTCTTTTCACTCCTGCTGCCAGAAGCCCAGGGAGGATGGGAGGGCTTAGAACATGGCTGGGCACTGTGGTTTCTTCCAGAGAATTCGAGGGCATTTGCTTTACCTTGCCACAACCACTTGGGATAGGGTCTGCACCTCAGGAAAACTGTCTCCGTGGGAAGCCGGCTTTTTGCAAAGGGGTCTAGGGCCGTGTGCCTCGGCTGTCCCTCCGGCTCCCCAAAGCACAGGGACGAGGTGAGGGGCTTAGACCATGCCTGGGCAATGTTGTTTCTTACATCTGGGTGTGTGGCATTTTGTTGAGCTGGCTACCCCCACTTGGGATAGGTGTTCCACAGCAAGCACCTATTGTTCATCGGAAGCCGTTTTTGCCCCAGGGGTCTCCGGGCTGTGTTCGTTGGGGTTGAACTCCTGCTAGCAAAACCGCCGGGTTGAGGGAAGGGTTCAGACTGTGCCTGGGCCCTGTGGTCTCTTCAAGGTCAGTGTATGGCATTTCCTTCCCCTTGCCACAGGCACCTGGGAGCATGTCTGCACGTGGAGAAAGACTTTCCCGTGGGAAGCCGGGTTTTGTCAAACGGGTCCCAGTGCTCTGCTCCTCTCTTTTCACTCCTGCTGCCAGAAGCCCAGGGAGGATGGGAGGGCTTAGAACATGGCTGGGCACTGTGGTTTCTTCCAGAGAATTCGAGGGCATTTGCTTTACCTTGCCACAACCACTTGGGATAGGGTCTGCACCTCAGGAAAACTGTCTCCGTGGGAAGCCGGCTTTTTGCAAAGGGGTCTCAGGGCCGTGGGCCTCGGCTGTCCCTCCGGCTCCCCAAAGCAGAGGGACGAGTTGAGGGGCTTAGACCATGCCTGGGCAATGTTGTTTCTTACACTTGGGTGTGTGGCATTTTGTTGAGCTGGCTTCCCCCACTTGGGATAGGTGTTCCACAGCAAGCACCTATTGATCGTCGGAAGCCATTTTTGCCCCAGGGGTCTCCGGGCTATGTTCGTTGGGGTTGAACTCCTGCTAGCAAAACCGCCGGGATGAGGGAAGAGTTCAGACTGTGCCTGGGCCCTGTGGTCTCTTCCAGGTCAGTGTATGGCATTTCCTTCCCCTTGCCCCAGGCACCTGGGAGCATGTCTGCACGTGGAGAAAGACTTTCCCGTGGGAAGCCGGGTTTTGTCAAACGGGTCCCAGTGCTCTGCTTCTCTCTTTTCACTCCTGCTGCCAGAAGCCCAGGGAGGATGGGAGGGCTTAGAACATGGCTGGGCACTGTGGTTTCTTCCAGAGAATTCGAGGGCATTTGCTTTACCTTGCCACAACCACTTGGGATAGGGTCTGCACCTCAGGAAAACTGTTTCCATGGGAAGCCGGCTTTTTGCAAAGGGGTCTCAGGGCCGTGGGCCTCGGCTGTCCCTCCGGCTCCCCAAAGCACAGGGACGAGGTGAGGGGCTTAGACCATGCCTGGGCAATGTTGTTTCTTACATCTGGGTGTGTGGCATTTTGTTGAGCTGGCTACCCCCACTTGGGATAGGTGTTCCACAGCAAGCACCTATTGTTCGTCGGAAGCCGTTTTTGCCCCAGGGGTCTCCGGGCTGTGTTCGTTGGGGTTGAACTCCTGCTAGCAAAACCGCCGGGTTGAGGGAAGGGTTCAGACTGTGCCTGGGCCCTGTGGTCTCTTCCACGTCAGTGTATGGCATTTACTTCCCCTTGCCCCAGGCACCTGGGAGCATGTCTGCACGTGGAGAAAGACTTTCCCGTGGGAAGCCGGGTTTTGTCAAACGGGTCCCAGTGCTCTGCTCCTCTCTTTTCACTCCTGCTGCCAGAAGCCCAGGGAGGATGGGAGGGCTTAAAACATGGCTGGGCACTGTGGTTTCTTCCAGAGAAGTGGAGGGCATTTGCTTTACCTTGCCACAACCACTTGGGATAGGGTCTGCACCTCAGGAAAACTGTCTCTGTGGGAAGCCGGCTTTTTGCAAAGGGGTCTCAGGGCCGTGGGCCTCGGCTGTCCCTCCGGCTCCCCAAAGCACAGGGACGAGGTGAGGGGCTTAGACCATGCCTGGGCAATGTTGTTTCTTACACCTGGGTGTGTGGCATTTTGTTGAGCTGGCTTCCCCCACTTGGGATAGGTGTTCCACAGCAAGCACCTATTGATCGTCAGAAGCCGTTTTTGCCCCAGGGGTCTCCGGGCTGTGTTCGTTGGGGTTGAACTCCTGCTAGCAAAACCGCCGGGTTGAGGGAAGGGTTCAGACTGTGCCTGGGCCCTGTGGTCTCTTCCAGGTCAGTGTATGGCATTTCCTTCCCCTTGCCACAGGCACCTGGGAGCATGTCTGCACGTGGAGAAAGACTTTCCCGTGGGAAGCCGGGTTTTGTCAAACGGGTCCCAGTGCTCTGCTCCTCTCTTTTCACTCCTGCTGCCAGAAGCCCAGGGAGGATGGGAGGGCTTAGAACATGGCTGGGCACTGTGGTTTCTTCCAGAGAAGTGGAGGGCATTTGCTTTACCTTGCCACAACCACTTGGGATAGGGTCTGCACCTCAGGAAAACTGTCTCCGTGGGAAGCCGGCTTTTTGCAAAGGGGTCTCAGGGCCGTGGGCCTCGGCTGTCCCTCCGGCTCCCCAAAGCACAGGGACGAGTTGAGGGGCTTAGACCATGCCTGGGCAATGTTGTTTCTTACACTTGGGTGTGTGGCATTTTGTTGAGCTGGCTTCCCCCACTTGGGATAGGTGTTCCACAGCAAGCACCTATTGATCGTCGGAAGCCATTTTTGCCCCAGGGGTCTCCGGGCTATGTTCGTTGGGGTTGAACTCCTGCTAGCAAAACCGCCGGGATGAGGGAAGAGTTCAGACTGTGCCTGGGCCCTGTGGTCTCTTCCAGGTCAGTGTATGGCATTTCCTTCCCCTTGCCCCAGGCACCTGGGAGCATGTCTGCACGTGGAGAAAGACTTTCCCGTGGGAAGCCGGGTTTTGTCAAACGGGTCCCAGTGCTCTGCTCCTCTCTTTTCACTCCTGCTGCCAGAAGCCCAGGGAGGATGGGAGGGCTTAGAACATGGCTGGGCACTGTGGTTTCTTCCAGAGAAGTGGAGGGCATTTGCTTTACCTTGCCACAACCACTTGGGATTGGGTGTGCACCTCAGGAAAACTGTTTCCGTGGGAAGCCGACGTTTTGCAAAGGGGTCTCAGGGCCGTGGGCCTCGGCTGTCCCTCCGGCTCCCCAAAGCACAGGGACGAGGTGAGGGGCTTAGACCATGCCTGGGCAATGTTGTTTCTTACACCTGGGTGTGTGGCATTTTGTTGAGCTGGCTACCCCCACTTGGGATAGGTGTTCCACAGCAAGCACCTATTGTTCGTCGGAAGCCGTTTTTGCCCCAGGGGTCTCCGGGCTGTGTTCGTTGGGGTTGAACTCCTGCTAGAAAAACTGCCGGGTTGAGGGAAGGGTTCAGACTGTGCCTGGGCCCTGTGGTCTCTTCCAGGTCAGTGTATGGCATTTCCTTCCCCTTGTCACAGGCACCTGGGAGCATGTCTGCACGTGGAGAAAGACTTTCCCGTGGGAAGCCGGGTTTTATCAAACCGGTCACAGTGCTCTGCTCCTCTCTTTTCACTCGTGCTGCCAGAAGCCCAGGGAGGATGGGAGGGCTTAGAACATGGTTGGGCACTGTGGTTTCTTCCAGAGAATTCGAGGGCATTTGCTTTACCTTGCCACAACCACTAGGGATAGGGTCTGCACCTCAGGAAAACTGTCTCCGTGGGAAGCCGGCTTTTTGCAAAGGGGTCTAGGGCCGTGTGCCTCGGCTGTCCCTCAGGCTCCCCAAAGCACAGGGACGAGGTGAGGGGCTTAGACCATGCCTGGGCAATGTTGTTTCTTACACCTGGGTGTGTGGCATTTTGTTGAGCTGGCTTCCACCACTTGGGATAGGTGTTCCACAGCAAGCACCTATTGATCGTCGGAAGCCGTTTTTGCCCCCGGGGTCTCCGGGCTGTGTTCGTTGGGGTTGAACTCCTTCTAGCAAAACCGCCGGGTTGAGGGAAGGGTTCAGACTGTGCCTGGGCCCTGTGGTCTCTTCCAGGTCAGTGTATGGCATTTCCTTCCCCTTGCCACAGGCACCTGGGAGCATGTCTGCACGTGGAGAAAGACTTTCCCGTGGAAAGCCGGGTTTTGTCAAACGGGTCGCAGTGCTCTGCTCCTCTCTTTTCACTCCTGCTGCCAGAAGCCCAGGGAGGATGGGAGGGCTTAGAACATGGCTGGGCACTGTGGTTTCTTCCAGAGAAGTGGAGGGCATTTGCTTTACCTTGCCACAACCACTTGGGATAGGGTGTGCACCTCAGGAAAACTGTCTCCGTGGCAAGCCGGCTTTTTGCAAAGGGGTCTCAGGGCCGTGTGCCTCGGCTGTCCCTCCGGCTCCCCAAAGCACAGGGACGAGGTGAGGGGCTTAGACCAAGCCTGGGCAATGTTGTTACTTACACCCGGGGGGGAGCATTTTGTTCAGCTGGCTTCCCCCACTTGGGATAGGTGTTCCACAGCAAGCAACTATTGATCGTCGGAAGGCGTTTTTGCCCCGGGGACTCCGGGCTGTGTTCGTTGGGGTGGAACTCCTGCTAGCAAAACCGCCGGGTTGAGGGAAGGGTTCAGACTGTGCCTGGGCCCTGTGGTCTCTTCCAGGTCAGTGTATGGCATTTCCTTCCCCTTGCCACAGGCACCTGGGAGCATGTCTGCACGTGGAGAAAGACTGTCCCGTGGGAAGCCGGGTTTTGTCAAACGGGTCCCAGTGCTCTGCTCCTCTCTTTTCACTCCTGCTGCCAGAAGCCCAGGGAGGATGGGAGGGCTTAGAACATGGCTGAGCACTGTGGTTTCTTCCAGAGAAGTGGAGGGCATTTGCTTTACCTTGCCACAACCACTTGGGATAGGGTCTGCACCTCAGGAAAACTGTCTCCGTGGGAAGCCGGCTTTTTGCAAAGGGGTCTCAGGGCCGTGGGCCTCGGCTGTCCCTCCGGCTCCCCAAAGCACAGGGACGAGGTGAGGGGCTTAGACCATGCCTGGGCAATGTTGTTTCTTACACCTGGGTGTGTGGCATTTTGTTGAGCTGGCTTCCCCCACTTGGGATAGGTGTTCCACAGCAAGCACCTATTGATCGTCGGAAGGCGTTTTTGCCCCAGGGGTCTCCGGGCTGTGTTCGTTGGGGTTGAACTCCTGCTAGCAAAACCGCCGGGTTGAGGGAAGGGTTCAGACTGTGCCTGGGCCCTGTGGTCTCTTCCAGGTTAGTGTATGGCATTTCCTTCCCCTTGCCACAGGCACCTGGGAGCATGTGTGCACGTGGAGAAAGACTTTCCCGTGGGAAGCCGGGTTTTGTCAAACGGGTCCCAGTGCTCTGCTCCTCTCTTTTCACTCCTGCTGCCAGAAGCCCAGGGAGGATGGGAGGGCTTAGAACATGGCTGGGCACTGTGGTTTCTTCCAGAGAAGTGGAGGGCATTTGCTTTACCTTGCCACAACCACTTGGGATAGGGTCTGCACCTCAGGAAAACTGTCTCCGTGGGAAGCCGGCTTTTTGCAAAGGGGTCTCAGGGCCGTGGGCCTCGGATGTCCCTCCGGATCCCCAAAGCACAGGGACGATGTGAGGGGCTTAGACCATGCCTGGGCAATGTTGTTTCTTACACCTGGGTGTGTGGCATTTTGTTGAGCTGGCTACCCCCACTTGGTATAGGTGTTCCACAGAAAGCACCTATTGTTCGTCGGAAGCCGTTTTTGCCCCAGGGGTCTCCGGGCTGTGTTCGTTGGGGTTGAACTCCTGCTAGCAAAACCGCCGGGTTGAGGGAAGGGTTCAGACTGTGCCTGGGCCCTGTGGTCTCTTCCAGGTCAGTGTATGGCATTTCCTTCCCCTTGCCCCAGGCACCTGGGAGCATGTCTGCACGTGGAGAAAGACATTCCCGTGGGAAGCCGGGTTTTGTCAAACGGGTCCCAGTGCTCTGCTCCTCTCTTTTCACTCCTGCTGCCAGAAGCCCAGGGAGGATGGGAGGGCTTAGAACATGGCTGGGCACTGTGGTTTCTTCCAGAGAAGTGGAGGGCATTTGCTTTACCTTGCCACAACCACTTGGGATAGGGTCTGCAACTCAGGAAAACTGTCTCCGTGGGAAGCCGGCTTTTTGCAAAGGGGTCTAGGGCCGTGTGCCTCGGCTGTCCCTCAGGCTCCCCAAAGCACAGGGACGAGGTGAGGGGCTTAGACCATGCCTGGGCAATGTTGTTTCTTACATCTGGGTGTGTGGCATTTTGTTGAGCTGGCTACCCCCACTTGGGATAGGTGTTCCACAGCAAGCACCTATTGTTCGTCGGAAGCCGTTTTTGCCCCAGGGGTCTCCGGGCTGTGTTCGTTGGGGTTGAACTCCTGCTAGCAAAACCGCCGGGTTGAGGGAAGGGTTCAGACTGTGCCTGGGCCCTGTGGTCTCTTCCAGGTCAGTGTATGGCATTTCCTTCCCCTTGCCCCAGGCACCTGGGAGCATGTCTGCACGTGGAGAAAGACTTTCCCGTGGGAAGCCGGGTTTTGTCAAACGGGTCCCAGTGCTCTGCTCCTCTCTTTTCACTCCTGCTGCCAGAAGCCCAAGGAGGATGGGAGGGCTTAGAACATGGCTGGGCACTGTGGTTTCTTCCAGAGAATTCGAGGGCATTTGCTTTACCTTGCCACAACCACTAGGGATAGGGTCTGCACCTCAGGAAAACTGTCTCCGTGGGAAGCCGGCTTTTTGCAAAGGGGTCTAGGGCCGTGTGCCTCGGCTGTCCCTCAGGCTCCACAAAGCACAGGGACGAGGTGAGGGGCTTAGACCATGCCTGGGCAATGTTGTTTCTTACATCTGGGTGTGTGGCATTTTGTTGAGCTGGCTACCCCCACTTGGGATAGGTGTTCCACAGCAAGCACCTATTGTTCGTCGGAAGCCGTTTTTGCCCCAGGGGTCTCCGGACTGCGTTCGTTGGGGTTGAACTCCTGCTAGCAAAACCGCCGGGTTGAGGGAAGGGTTCAGACTGTGCCTGGGCCCTGTGGTCTCTTCCAGGTCAGTGTATGGCATTTCCTTCCCCTTGCCCCAGGCACCTGGGAGCATGTCTTCACGTGGAGAAAGACTTTCCCGTGGGAAGCCGGGTTTTGTCAAACGGGTCCCAGTGCTCTGCTCCTCTCTTTTCACTCCTGCTGCCAGAAGCCCAGGGAGGATGGGAGGGCTTAGAACATGGCTGGGCACTGTGGTTTCTTCCAGAGAAGTGGAGGGCATTTGCTTTACCTTGCCACAACCACTTGGGATAGGGTCTGCACCTCAGGAAAACTGTCTCCGTGGGAAGCCGGCTTTTTGCAAAGGGGTCTCAGGGCCGTGGGCCTCGGCTGTCCCTCCGGCTCCCCAAAGCACAGGGACGAGGTGAGGGGCTTAGACCATGCCTGGGCAATGTTGTTTCTTACACCTGGGTGTGTGGCATTTTGTTGAGCTGGCTTCCCCCACTTGGGATAGGTGTTCCACAGCAAGCACCTATTGATCGTCAGAAGCCGTTTTTGCCCCAGGGGTCTCCGGGCTGTGTTCGTTGGGGTTGAACTCCTGCTAGCAAAACCGCCGGGTTGAGGGAAGGGTTCAGACTGTGCCTGGGCCCTGTGGTCTCTTCAAGGTCAGTGTATGGCATTTCCTTCCCCTTGCCACAGGCACCTGGGAGCATGTCTGCACGTGGAGAAAGACTTTCCCGTGGGAAGCCGGGTTTTGTCAAACGGGTCCCAGTGCTCTGCTCCTCTCTTTTCACTCCTGCTGCCAGAAGCCCAGGGAGGATGGGAGGGCTTAGAACATGGCTGGGCACTGTGGTTTCTTCCAGAGAAGTGGAGGGCATTTGCTTTACCTTGCCACAACCACTTGGGATAGGGTCTGCACCTCAGGAAAACTGTCTCCGTGGGAAGCCGGCTTTTTGCAAAGGGGTCTAGGGCCGTGTGCCTCGGCTGTCCCTCAGGCTCCCCAAAGCACAGGGACGAGTTGAGGGGCTTAGACCATGCCTGGGCAATGTTGTTTCTTACATCTGGGTGTGTGGCATTTTGTTGAGCTGGCTACCCCCACTTGGGATAGGTGTTCCACAGCAAGCACCTATTGTTCGTCGGAAGCCGTTTTTGCCCCAGGGGTCTCCGGGCTGTGTTCGTGGGGGTTGAACTCCTGCTAGCAAAACCGCCGGGTTGAGGGAAGGGTTCAGACTGTGCCTGGGCCCTGTGGTCTCTTCCAGGTCAGTGTATGGCATTTCCTTCCCCTTGCCCCAGGCACCTGGGAGCATGTCTGCACGTGGAGAAAGACTTTCCCGTGGGAAGCCGGGTTTTGTCAAACGGGTCCCAGTGCTCTGCTCCTCTCTTTTCACTCCTGCTGCCAGAAGCCCAGGGAGGATGGGAGGGCTTAGAACATGGCTGGGCACTGTGGTTTCTTCCAGAGAAGTGGAGGGCATTTGCTTTACCTTGCCACAACCACTAGGGATAGGGTCTGCACCTCAGGAAAACTGTCTCCGTGGGAAGCCGGCTTTTTGCAAAGGGGTCTCAGGGCCGTGGGCCTCGGCTGTCCCTCCGGCTCCCCAAAGCACAGGGACGAGGTGAGGGGCTTAGACCATGCCTGGGCAATGTTGTTTCTTACACCTGGGTGTGTGGCATTTTGTTGAGCTGGCTACCCCCACTTGGGATAGGTGTTCCACAGAAAGCACCTATTGTTCGTCGGAAGCCGTTTTTGCCCCAGGGGTCTCCGGGCTGTGTTCGTTGGGGTTGAACTCCTGCTAGCAAAACCGCCGGGTTGAGGGAAGGGTTCAGACTGTGCCTGGGCCCTGTGGTCTCTTCCACGTCAGTGTATGGCATTTCCTTCCCCTTGCCCCAGGCACCTGGGAGCATGTCTGCACGTGGAGAAAGACTTTCCCGTGGGAAGCCGGGTTTTGTCAAACGGGTCCCAGTGCTCTGCTCCTCTCTTTTCACTCCTGCTGCCAGAAGCCCAGGGAGGATGGGAGGGCTTAGAACATGGCTGGGCACTGTGGTTTCTTCCAGAGAATTCGAGGGCATTTGCTTTACCTTGCCACAACCACTTGGGATAGGGTCTGCACCTCAGGAAAACTGTCTCCGTGGGAAGCCGGCTTTTTGCAAAGGGGTCTAGGGCCGTGTGCCTCGGCTGTCCCTCAGGCTCCCCAAAGCACAGGGACGAGGTGAGGGGCTTAGACCATGCCTGGGCAATGTTGTTTCTTACACCTGGGTGTGTGGCATTTTGTTGAGCTGGCTTCCACCACTTGGGATAGGTGTTCCACAGCAAGCACCTATTGATCGTCGGAAGCCGTTTTTGCCCCCGGGGTCTCCGGGCTGTGTTCGTTGGGGTTGAACTCCTTCTAGCAAAACCGCCGGGTTGAGGGAAGGGTTCAGACTGTGCCTGGGCCCTGTGGTCTCTTCCAGGTCAGTGTATGGCATTTCCTTCCCCTTGCCACAGGCACCTGGGAGCATGTCTGCACGTGGAGAAAGACTTTCCCGTGGGAAGCCGGGTTTTGTCAAACGGGTCCCAGTGCTCTGCTCCTCTCTTTTCACTCCTGCTGCCAGAAGCCCAGGGAGGATGGGAGGGCTTAGAACATGGCTGGGCACTGTGGTTTCTTCCAGAGAAGTGGAGGGCATTTGCTTTACCTTGCCACAACCACTTGGGATAGGGTCTGCACCTCAGGAAAACTGTCTCCGTGGGAAGCCGGCTTTTTGCAAAGGGGTCTCAGGGCCGTGGGCCTCGGCTGTCCTCCGGCTCCCCAAAGCACAGGGACGAGTTGAGGGGCTTAGACCATGCCTGGGCAATGTTGTTTCTTACACTTGGGTGTGTGGCATTTTGTTGAGCTGGCTTCCCCCACTTGGGATAGGTGTTCCACAGCAAGCACCTATTGATCGTCGGAAGCCATTTTTGCCCCAGGGGTCTCCGGGCTATGTTCGTTGGGGTTGAACTCCTGCTAGCAAAACCGCCGGGATGAGGGAAGAGTTCAGACTGTGCCTGGGCCCTGTGGTCTCTTCCAGGTCAGTGTATGGCATTTCCTTCCCCTTGCCCAGGCACCTGGGAGCATGTCTGCACGTGGAGAAAGACTTTCCCGTGGGAAGCCGGGTTTTGTCAAACGGGTCCCAGTGCTCTGCTCCTCTCTTTTCACTCCTGCTGCCAGAAGCCCAGGGAGGATGGGAGGGGGCTTAGAACATGGCTGGGCACTGTGGTTTCTTCCAGAGAAGTGGAGGGCATTTGCTTTACCTTGCCACAACCACTTGGGATTGGGTGTGCACCTCAGGAAAACTGTTTCCGTGGGAAGCCGACGTTTTGCAAAGGGGTCTCAGGGCCGTGGGCCTCGGCTGTCCCTCCGGCTCCCCAAAGCACAGGGACGAGGTGAGGGGCTTAGACCATGCCTGGGCAATGTTGTTTCTTACACCTGGGTGTGTGGCATTTTGTTGAGCTGGCTACCCCCACTTGGGATAGGTGTTCCACAGCAAGCACCTATTGTTCGTCGGAAGCCGTTTTTGCCCCAGGGGTCTCCGGGCTGTGTTCGTTGGGGTTGAACTCCTGCTAGAAAAACTGCCGGGTTGAGGGAAGGGTTCAGACTGTGCCTGGGCCCTGTGGTCTCTTCCAGGTCAGTGTATGGCATTTCCTTCCCCTTGTCACAGGCACCTGGGAGCATGTCTGCACGTGGAGAAAGACTTTCCCGTGGGAAGCCGGGTTTTATCAAACCGGTCACAGTGCTCTGCTCCTCTCTTTTCACTCGTGCTGCCAGAAGCCCAGGGAGGATGGGAGGGCTTAGAACATGGTTGGGCACTGTGGTTTCTTCCAGAGAATTCGAGGGCATTTGCTTTACCTTGCCACAACCACTAGGGATAGGGTCTGCACCTCAGGAAAACTGTCTCCGTGGGAAGCCGGCTTTTTGCAAAGGGGTCTAGGGCCGTGTGCCTCGGCTGTCCCTCAGGCTCCCCAAAGCACAGGGACGAGGTGAGGGGCTTAGACCATGCCTGGGCAATGTTGTTTCTTACACCTGGGTGTGTGGCATTTTGTTGAGCTGGCTTCCACCACTTGGGATAGGTGTTCCACAGCAAGCACCTATTGATCGTCGGAAGCCGTTTTTGCCCCCGGGGTCTCCGGGCTGTGTTCGTTGGGGTTGAACTCCTTCTAGCAAAACCGCCGGGTTGAGGGAAGGGTTCAGACTGTGCCTGGGCCCTGTGGTCTCTTCCAGGTCAGTGTATGGCATTTCCTTCCCCTTGCCACAGGCACCTGGGAGCATGTCTGCACGTGGAGAAAGACTTTCCCGTGGAAAGCCGGGTTTTGTCAAACGGGTCGCAGTGCTCTGCTCCTCTCTTTTCACTCCTGCTGCCAGAAGCCCAGGGAGGATGGGAGGGCTTAGAACATGGCTGGGCACTGTGGTTTCTTCCAGAGAAGTGGAGGGCATTTGCTTTACCTTGCCACAACCACTTGGGATAGGGTGTGCACCTCAGGAAAACTGTCTCCGTGGCAAGCCGGCTTTTTGCAAAGGGGTCTCAGGGCCGTGTGCCTCGGCTGTCCCTCCGGCTCCCCAAAGCACAGGGACGAGGTGAGGGGCTTAGACCAAGCCTGGGCAATGTTGTTACTTACACCCGGGGGGGAGCATTTTGTTCAGCTGGCTTCCCCCACTTGGGATAGGTGTTCCACAGCAAGCAACTATTGATCGTCGGAAGGCGTTTTTGCCCCGGGGACTCCGGGCTGTGTTCGTTGGGGTGGAACTCCTGCTAGCAAAACCGCCGGGTTGAGGGAAGGGTTCAGACTGTGCCTGGGCCCTGTGGTCTCTTCCAGGTCAGTGTATGGCATTTCCTTCCCCTTGCCACAGGCACCTGGGAGCATGTCTGCACGTGGAGAAAGACTGTCCCGTGGGAAGCCGGGTTTTGTCAAACGGGTCCCAGTGCTCTGCTCCTCTCTTTTCACTCCTGCTGCCAGAAGCCCAGGGAGGATGGGAGGGCTTAGAACATGGCTGAGCACTGTGGTTTCTTCCAGAGAAGTGGAGGGCATTTGCTTTACCTTGCCACAACCACTTGGGATAGGGTCTGCACCTCAGGAAAACTGTCTCCGTGGGAAGCCGGCTTTTTGCAAAGGGGTCTCAGGGCCGTGGGCCTCGGCTGTCCCTCCGGCTCCCCAAAGCACAGGGACGAGGTGAGGGGCTTAGACCATGCCTGGGCAATGTTGTTTCTTACACCTGGGTGTGTGGCATTTTGTTGAGCTGGCTTCCCCCACTTGGGATAGGTGTTCCACAGCAAGCACCTATTGATCGTCGGAAGGCGTTTTTGCCCCAGGGGTCTCCGGGCTGTGTTCGTTGGGGTTGAACTCCTGCTAGCAAAACCGCCGGGTTGAGGGAAGGGTTCAGACTGTGCCTGGGCCCTGTGGTCTCTTCCAGGTTAGTGTATGGCATTTCCTTCCCCTTGCCACAGGCACCTGGGAGCATGTGTGCACGTGGAGAAAGACTTTCCCGTGGGAAGCCGGGTTTTGTCAAACGGGTCCCAGTGCTCTGCTCCTCTCTTTTCACTCCTGCTGCCAGAAGCCCAGGGAGGATGGGAGGGCTTAGAACATGGCTGGGCACTGTGGTTTCTTCCAGAGAAGTGGAGGGCATTTGCTTTACCTTGCCACAACCACTTGGGATAGGGTCTGCACCTCAGGAAAACTGTCTCCGTGGGAAGCCGGCTTTTTGCAAAGGGGTCTCAGGGCCGTGGGCCTCGGATGTCCCTCCGGATCCCCAAAGCACAGGGACGATGTGAGGGGCTTAGACCATGCCTGGGCAATGTTGTTTCTTACACCTGGGTGTGTGGCATTTTGTTGAGCTGGCTACCCCCACTTGGTATAGGTGTTCCACAGAAAGCACCTATTGTTCGTCGGAAGCCGTTTTTGCCCCAGGGGTCTCCGGGCTGTGTTCGTTGGGGTTGAACTCCTGCTAGCAAAACCGCCGGGTTGAGGGAAGGGTTCAGACTGTGCCTGGGCCCTGTGGTCTCTTCCAGGTCAGTGTATGGCATTTCCTTCCCCTTGCCCCAGGCACCTGGGAGCATGTCTGCACGTGGAGAAAGACATTCCCGTGGGAAGCCGGGTTTTGTCAAACGGGTCCCAGTGCTCTGCTCCTCTCTTTTCACTCCTGCTGCCAGAAGCCCAGGGAGGATGGGAGGGCTTAGAACATGGCTGGGCACTGTGGTTTCTTCCAGAGAAGTGGAGGGCATTTGCTTTACCTTGCCACAACCACTTGGGATAGGGTCTGCAACTCAGGAAAACTGTCTCCGTGGGAAGCCGGCTTTTTGCAAAGGGGTCTAGGGCCGTGTGCCTCGGCTGTCCCTCAGGCTCCCCAAAGCACAGGGACGAGGTGAGGGGCTTAGACCATGCCTGGGCAATGTTGTTTCTTACATCTGGGTGTGTGGCATTTTGTTGAGCTGGCTACCCCCACTTGGGATAGGTGTTCCACAGCAAGCACCTATTGTTCGTCGGAAGCCGTTTTTGCCCCAGGGGTCTCCGGGCTGTGTTCGTTGGGGTTGAACTCCTGCTAGCAAAACCGCCGGGTTGAGGGAAGGGTTCAGACTGTGCCTGGGCCCTGTGGTCTCTTCCAGGTCAGTGTATGGCATTTCCTTCCCCTTGCCCCAGGCACCTGGGAGCATGTCTGCACGTGGAGAAAGACTTTCCCGTGGGAAGCCGGGTTTTGTCAAACGGGTCCCAGTGCTCTGCTCCTCTCTTTTCACTCCTGCTGCCAGAAGCCCAAGGAGGATGGGAGGGCTTAGAACATGGCTGGGCACTGTGGTTTCTTCCAGAGAATTCGAGGGCATTTGCTTTACCTTGCCACAACCACTAGGGATAGGGTCTGCACCTCAGGAAAACTGTCTCCGTGGGAAGCCGGCTTTTTGCAAAGGGGTCTAGGGCCGTGTGCCTCGGCTGTCCCTCAGGCTCCACAAAGCACAGGGACGAGGTGAGGGGCTTAGACCATGCCTGGGCAATGTTGTTTCTTACATCTGGGTGTGTGGCATTTTGTTGAGCTGGCTACCCCCACTTGGGATAGGTGTTCCACAGCAAGCACCTATTGTTCGTCGGAAGCCGTTTTTGCCCCAGGGGTCTCCGGACTGCGTTCGTTGGGGTTGAACTCCTGCTAGCAAAACCGCCGGGTTGAGGGAAGGGTTCAGACTGTGCCTGGGCCCTGTGGTCTCTTCCAGGTCAGTGTATGGCATTTCCTTCCCCTTGCCCCAGGCACCTGGGAGCATGTCTTCACGTGGAGAAAGACTTTCCCGTGGGAAGCCGGGTTTTGTCAAACGGGTCCCAGTGCTCTGCTCCTCTCTTTTCACTCCTGCTGCCAGAAGCCCAGGGAGGATGGGAGGGCTTAGAACATGGCTGGGCACTGTGGTTTCTTCCAGAGAAGTGGAGGGCATTTGCTTTACCTTGCCACAACCACTTGGGATAGGGTCTGCACCTCAGGAAAACTGTCTCCGTGGGAAGCCGGCTTTTTGCAAAGGGGTCTCAGGGCCGTGGGCCTCGGCTGTCCCTCCGGCTCCCCAAAGCACAGGGACGAGGTGAGGGGCTTAGACCATGCCTGGGCAATGTTGTTTCTTACACCTGGGTGTGTGGCATTTTGTTGAGCTGGCTTCCCCCACTTGGGATAGGTGTTCCACAGCAAGCACCTATTGATCGTCAGAAGCCGTTTTTGCCCCAGGGGTCTCCGGGCTGTGTTCGTTGGGGTTGAACTCCTGCTAGCAAAACCGCCGGGTTGAGGGAAGGGTTCAGACTGTGCCTGGGCCCTGTGGTCTCTTCAAGGTCAGTGTATGGCATTTCCTTCCCCTTGCCACAGGCACCTGGGAGCATGTCTGCACGTGGAGAAAGACTTTCCCGTGGGAAGCCGGGTTTTGTCAAACGGGTCCCAGTGCTCTGCTCCTCTCTTTTCACTCCTGCTGCCAGAAGCCCAGGGAGGATGGGAGGGCTTAGAACATGGCTGGGCACTGTGGTTTCTTCCAGAGAAGTGGAGGGCATTTGCTTTACCTTGCCACAACCACTTGGGATAGGGTCTGCACCTCAGGAAAACTGTCTCCGTGGGAAGCCGGCTTTTTGCAAAGGGGTCTAGGGCCGTGTGCCTCGGCTGTCCCTCAGGCTCCCCAAAGCACAGGGACGAGTTGAGGGGCTTAGACCATGCCTGGGCAATGTTGTTTCTTACATCTGGGTGTGTGGCATTTTGTTGAGCTGGCTACCCCCACTTGGGATAGGTGTTCCACAGCAAGCACCTATTGTTCGTCGGAAGCCGTTTTTGCCCCAGGGGTCTCCGGGCTGTGTTCGTGGGGGTTGAACTCCTGCTAGCAAAACCGCCGGGTTGAGGGAAGGGTTCAGACTGTGCCTGGGCCCTGTGGTCTCTTCCAGGTCAGTGTATGGCATTTCCTTCCCCTTGCCCCAGGCACCTGGGAGCATGTCTGCACGTGGAGAAAGACTTTCCCGTGGGAAGCCGGGTTTTGTCAAACGGGTCCCAGTGCTCTGCTCCTCTCTTTTCACTCCTGCTGCCAGAAGCCCAGGGAGGATGGGAGGGCTTAGAACATGGCTGGGCACTGTGGTTTCTTCCAGAGAAGTGGAGGGCATTTGCTTTACCTTGCCACAACCACTAGGGATAGGGTCTGCACCTCAGGAAAACTGTCTCCGTGGGAAGCCGGCTTTTTGCAAAGGGGTCTCAGGGCCGTGGGCCTCGGCTGTCCCTCCGGCTCCCCAAAGCACAGGGACGAGGTGAGGGGCTTAGACCATGCCTGGGCAATGTTGTTTCTTACACCTGGGTGTGTGGCATTTTGTTGAGCTGGCTACCCCCACTTGGGATAGGTGTTCCACAGAAAGCACCTATTGTTCGTCGGAAGCCGTTTTTGCCCCAGGGGTCTCCGGGCTGTGTTCGTTGGGGTTGAACTCCTGCTAGCAAAACCGCCGGGTTGAGGGAAGGGTTCAGACTGTGCCTGGGCCCTGTGGTCTCTTCCACGTCAGTGTATGGCATTTCCTTCCCCTTGCCCCAGGCACCTGGGAGCATGTCTGCACGTGGAGAAAGACTTTCCCGTGGGAAGCCGGGTTTTGTCAAACGGGTCCCAGTGCTCTGCTCCTCTCTTTTCACTCCTGCTGCCAGAAGCCCAGGGAGGATGGGAGGGCTTAGAACATGGCTGGGCACTGTGGTTTCTTCCAGAGAATTCGAGGGCATTTGCTTTACCTTGCCACAACCACTTGGGATAGGGTCTGCACCTCAGGAAAACTGTCTCCGTGGGAAGCCGGCTTTTTGCAAAGGGGTCTAGGGCCGTGTGCCTCGGCTGTCCCTCAGGCTCCCCAAAGCACAGGGACGAGGTGAGGGGCTTAGACCATGCCTGGGCAATGTTGTTTCTTACACCTGGGTGTGTGGCATTTTGTTGAGCTGGCTTCCACCACTTGGGATAGGTGTTCCACAGCAAGCACCTATTGATCGTCGGAAGCCGTTTTTGCCCCCGGGGTCTCCGGGCTGTGTTCGTTGGGGTTGAACTCCTTCTAGCAAAACCGCCGGGTTGAGGGAAGGGTTCAGACTGTGCCTGGGCCCTGTGGTCTCTTCCAGGTCAGTGTATGGCATTTCCTTCCCCTTGCCACAGGCACCTGGGAGCATGTCTGCACGTGGAGAAAGACTTTCCCGTGGAAAGCCGGGTTTTGTCAAACGGGTCGCAGTGCTCTGCTCCTCTCTTTTCACTCCTGCTGCCAGAAGCCCAGGGAGGATGGGAGGGCTTAGAACATGGCTGGGCACTGTGGTTTCTTCCAGAGAAGTGGAGGGCATTTGCTTTACCTTGCCACAACCACTTGGGATAGGGTGTGCACCTCAGGAAAACTGTCTCCGTGGCAAGCCGGCTTTTTGCAAAGGGGTCTCAGGGCCGTGTGCCTCGGCTGTCCCTCCGGCTCCCCAAAGCACAGGGACGAGGTGAGGGGCTTAGACCAAGCCTGGGCAATGTTGTTACTTACACCCGGGGGGGAGCATTTTGTTCAGCTGGCTTCCCCCACTTGGGATAGGTGTTCCACAGCAAGCAACTATTGATCGTCGGAAGGCGTTTTTGCCCCGGGGACTCCGGGCTGTGTTCGTTGGGGTGGAACTCCTGCTAGCAAAACCGCCGGGTTGAGGGAAGGGTTCAGACTGTGCCTGGGCCCTGTGGTCTCTTCCAGGTCAGTGTATGGCATTTCCTTCCCCTTGCCACAGGCACCTGGGAGCATGTCTGCACGTGGAGAAAGACTGTCCCGTGGGAAGCCGGGTTTTGTCAAACGGGTCCCAGTGCTCTGCTCCTCTCTTTTCACTCCTGCTGCCAGAAGCCCAGGGAGGATGGGAGGGCTTAGAACATGGCTGAGCACTGTGGTTTCTTCCAGAGAAGTGGAGGGCATTTGCTTTACCTTGCCACAACCACTTGGGATAGGGTCTGCACCTCAGGAAAACTGTCTCCGTGGGAAGCCGGCTTTTTGCAAAGGGGTCTCAGGGCCGTGGGCCTCGGCTGTCCCTCCGGCTCCCCAAAGCACAGGGACGAGGTGAGGGGCTTAGACCATGCCTGGGCAATGTTGTTTCTTACACCTGGGTGTGTGGCATTTTGTTGAGCTGGCTTCCCCCACTTGGGATAGGTGTTCCACAGCAAGCACCTATTGATCGTCGGAAGGCGTTTTTGCCCCAGGGGTCTCCGGGCTGTGTTCGTTGGGGTTGAACTCCTGCTAGCAAAACCGCCGGGTTGAGGGAAGGGTTCAGACTGTGCCTGGGCCCTGTGGTCTCTTCCAGGTTAGTGTATGGCATTTCCTTCCCCTTGCCACAGGCACCTGGGAGCATGTGTGCACGTGGAGAAAGACTTTCCCGTGGGAAGCCGGGTTTTGTCAAACGGGTCCCAGTGCTCTGCTCCTCTCTTTTCACTCCTGCTGCCAGAAGCCCAGGGAGGATGGGAGGGCTTAGAACATGGCTGGGCACTGTGGTTTCTTCCAGAGAAGTGGAGGGCATTTGCTTTACCTTGCCACAACCACTTGGGATAGGGTCTGCACCTCAGGAAAACTGTCTCCGTGGGAAGCCGGCTTTTTGCAAAGGGGTCTCAGGGCCGTGGGCCTCGGATGTCCCTCCGGATCCCCAAAGCACAGGGACGATGTGAGGGGCTTAGACCATGCCTGGGCAATGTTGTTTCTTACACCTGGGTGTGTGGCATTTTGTTGAGCTGGCTACCCCCACTTGGTATAGGTGTTCCACAGAAAGCACCTATTGTTCGTCGGAAGCCGTTTTTGCCCCAGGGGTCTCCGGGCTGTGTTCGTTGGGGTTGAACTCCTGCTAGCAAAACCGCCGGGTTGAGGGAAGGGTTCAGACTGTGCCTGGGCCCTGTGGTCTCTTCCAGGTCAGTGTATGGCATTTCCTTCCCCTTGCCCCAGGCACCTGGGAGCATGTCTGCACGTGGAGAAAGACATTCCCGTGGGAAGCCGGGTTTTGTCAAACGGGTCCCAGTGCTCTGCTCCTCTCTTTTCACTCCTGCTGCCAGAAGCCCAGGGAGGATGGGAGGGCTTAGAACATGGCTGGGCACTGTGGTTTCTTCCAGAGAAGTGGAGGGCATTTGCTTTACCTTGCCACAACCACTTGGGATAGGGTCTGCAACTCAGGAAAACTGTCTCCGTGGGAAGCCGGCTTTTTGCAAAGGGGTCTAGGGCCGTGTGCCTCGGCTGTCCCTCAGGCTCCCCAAAGCACAGGGACGAGGTGAGGGGCTTAGACCATGCCTGGGCAATGTTGTTTCTTACATCTGGGTGTGTGGCATTTTGTTGAGCTGGCTACCCCCACTTGGGATAGGTGTTCCACAGCAAGCACCTATTGTTCGTCGGAAGCCGTTTTTGCCCCAGGGGTCTCCGGGCTGTGTTCGTTGGGGTTGAACTCCTGCTAGCAAAACCGCCGGGTTGAGGGAAGGGTTCAGACTGTGCCTGGGCCCTGTGGTCTCTTCCAGGTCAGTGTATGGCATTTCCTTCCCCTTGCCCCAGGCACCTGGGAGCATGTCTGCACGTGGAGAAAGACTTTCCCGTGGGAAGCCGGGTTTTGTCAAACGGGTCCCAGTGCTCTGCTCCTCTCTTTTCACTCCTGCTGCCAGAAGCCCAAGGAGGATGGGAGGGCTTAGAACATGGCTGGGCACTGTGGTTTCTTCCAGAGAATTCGAGGGCATTTGCTTTACCTTGCCACAACCACTAGGGATAGGGTCTGCACCTCAGGAAAACTGTCTCCGTGGGAAGCCGGCTTTTTGCAAAGGGGTCTAGGGCCGTGTGCCTCGGCTGTCCCTCAGGCTCCACAAAGCACAGGGACGAGGTGAGGGGCTTAGACCATGCCTGGGCAATGTTGTTTCTTACATCTGGGTGTGTGGCATTTTGTTGAGCTGGCTACCCCCACTTGGGATAGGTGTTCCACAGCAAGCACCTATTGTTCGTCGGAAGCCGTTTTTGCCCCAGGGGTCTCCGGACTGCGTTCGTTGGGGTTGAACTCCTGCTAGCAAAACCGCCGGGTTGAGGGAAGGGTTCAGACTGTGCCTGGGCCCTGTGGTCTCTTCCAGGTCAGTGTATGGCATTTCCTTCCCCTTGCCCCAGGCACCTGGGAGCATGTCTTCACGTGGAGAAAGACTTTCCCGTGGGAAGCCGGGTTTTGTCAAACGGGTCCCAGTGCTCTGCTCCTCTCTTTTCACTCCTGCTGCCAGAAGCCCAGGGAGGATGGGAGGGCTTAGAACATGGCTGGGCACTGTGGTTTCTTCCAGAGAAGTGGAGGGCATTTGCTTTACCTTGCCACAACCACTTGGGATAGGGTCTGCACCTCAGGAAAACTGTCTCCGTGGGAAGCCGGCTTTTTGCAAAGGGGTCTCAGGGCCGTGGGCCTCGGCTGTCCCTCCGGCTCCCCAAAGCACAGGGACGAGGTGAGGGGCTTAGACCATGCCTGGGCAATGTTGTTTCTTACACCTGGGTGTGTGGCATTTTGTTGAGCTGGCTTCCCCCACTTGGGATAGGTGTTCCACAGCAAGCACCTATTGATCGTCAGAAGCCGTTTTTGCCCCAGGGGTCTCCGGGCTGTGTTCGTTGGGGTTGAACTCCTGCTAGCAAAACCGCCGGGTTGAGGGAAGGGTTCAGACTGTGCCTGGGCCCTGTGGTCTCTTCAAGGTCAGTGTATGGCATTTCCTTCCCCTTGCCACAGGCACCTGGGAGCATGTCTGCACGTGGAGAAAGACTTTCCCGTGGGAAGCCGGGTTTTGTCAAACGGGTCCCAGTGCTCTGCTCCTCTCTTTTCACTCCTGCTGCCAGAAGCCCAGGGAGGATGGGAGGGCTTAGAACATGGCTGGGCACTGTGGTTTCTTCCAGAGAAGTGGAGGGCATTTGCTTTACCTTGCCACAACCACTTGGGATAGGGTCTGCACCTCAGGAAAACTGTCTCCGTGGGAAGCCGGCTTTTTGCAAAGGGGTCTAGGGCCGTGTGCCTCGGCTGTCCCTCAGGCTCCCCAAAGCACAGGGACGAGTTGAGGGGCTTAGACCATGCCTGGGCAATGTTGTTTCTTACATCTGGGTGTGTGGCATTTTGTTGAGCTGGCTACCCCCACTTGGGATAGGTGTTCCACAGCAAGCACCTATTGTTCGTCGGAAGCCGTTTTTGCCCCAGGGGTCTCCGGGCTGTGTTCGTGGGGGTTGAACTCCTGCTAGCAAAACCGCCGGGTTGAGGGAAGGGTTCAGACTGTGCCTGGGCCCTGTGGTCTCTTCCAGGTCAGTGTATGGCATTTCCTTCCCCTTGCCCCAGGCACCTGGGAGCATGTCTGCACGTGGAGAAAGACTTTCCCGTGGGAAGCCGGGTTTTGTCAAACGGGTCCCAGTGCTCTGCTCCTCTCTTTTCACTCCTGCTGCCAGAAGCCCAGGGAGGATGGGAGGGCTTAGAACATGGCTGGGCACTGTGGTTTCTTCCAGAGAAGTGGAGGGCATTTGCTTTACCTTGCCACAACCACTAGGGATAGGGTCTGCACCTCAGGAAAACTGTCTCCGTGGGAAGCCGGCTTTTTGCAAAGGGGTCTCAGGGCCGTGGGCCTCGGCTGTCCCTCCGGCTCCCCAAAGCACAGGGACGAGGTGAGGGGCTTAGACCATGCCTGGGCAATGTTGTTTCTTACACCTGGGTGTGTGGCATTTTGTTGAGCTGGCTACCCCCACTTGGGATAGGTGTTCCACAGAAAGCACCTATTGTTCGTCGGAAGCCGTTTTTGCCCCAGGGGTCTCCGGGCTGTGTTCGTTGGGGTTGAACTCCTGCTAGCAAAACCGCCGGGTTGAGGGAAGGGTTCAGACTGTGCCTGGGCCCTGTGGTCTCTTCCACGTCAGTGTATGGCATTTCCTTCCCCTTGCCCCAGGCACCTGGGAGCATGTCTGCACGTGGAGAAAGACTTTCCCGTGGGAAGCCGGGTTTTGTCAAACGGGTCCCAGTGCTCTGCTCCTCTCTTTTCACTCCTGCTGCCAGAAGCCCAGGGAGGATGGGAGGGCTTAGAACATGGCTGGGCACTGTGGTTTCTTCCAGAGAATTCGAGGGCATTTGCTTTACCTTGCCACAACCACTTGGGATAGGGTCTGCACCTCAGGAAAACTGTCTCCGTGGGAAGCCGGCTTTTTGCAAAGGGGTCTAGGGCCGTGTGCCTCGGCTGTCCCTCCGGCTCCCCAAAGCACAGGGACGAGGTGAGGGGCTTAGACCATGCCTGGGCAATGTTGTTTCTTACATCTGGGTGTGTGGCATTTTGTTGAGCTGGCTACCCCCACTTGGGATAGGTGTTCCACAGCAAGCACCTATTGTTCATCGGAAGCCGTTTTTGCCCCAGGGGTCTCCGGGCTGTGTTCGTTGGGGTTGAACTCCTGCTAGCAAAACCGCCGGGTTGAGGGAAGGGTTCAGACTGTGCCTGGGCCCTGTGGTCTCTTCAAGGTCAGTGTATGGCATTTCCTTCCCCTTGCCACAGGCACCTGGGAGCATGTCTGCACGTGGAGAAAGACTTTCCCGTGGGAAGCCGGGTTTTGTCAAACGGGTCCCAGTGCTCTGCTCCTCTCTTTTCACTCCTGCTGCCAGAAGCCCAGGGAGGATGGGAGGGCTTAGAACATGGCTGGGCACTGTGGTTTCTTCCAGAGAATTCGAGGGCATTTGCTTTACCTTGCCACAACCACTTGGGATAGGGTCTGCACCTCAGGAAAACTGTCTCCGTGGGAAGCCGGCTTTTTGCAAAGGGGTCTAGGGCCGTGTGCCTCGGCTGTCCCTCAGGCTCCCCAAAGCACAGGGACGAGGTGAGGGGCTTAGACCATGCCTGGGCAATGTTCTTTCTTACACTTGGGTGTGTGGCATTTTGTTGAGCTGGCTACCCCCACTTGGGATAGGTGTTCCACAGCAAGCACCTATTGTTCGTCGGAAGCCGTTTTTGCCCCAGGGGTCTCCGGGCTGTGTTCGTTGGGGTTGAACTCCTACTAGCAAAACCGCCGGGTTGAGGGAAGGGTTTAGACTGTGCCTGGGCCCTGTGGTCTCTTCCAGGTCAGTGTATGGCATTTCCTTCCCCTTGCCCCAGGCACCTGGGAGCATGTCTGCACGTGGAGAAAGACTTTCCCGTGGGAAGCCGGGTTTTGTCAAACGGGTCCCAGTGCTCTGCTCCTCTCTTTTCACTCCTGCTGCCAGAAGCCCAGGGAGGATGGGAGGGCTTAGAACATGGTTGGGCACTGTGGTTTCTTCCAGAGAAGTGGAGGGCATTTGCTTTACCTTGCCACAACCACTTGGGATAGGGTCTGCACCTCAGGAAAACTGTCTCCGTGGGAAGCCGGCTTTTTGCAAAGGGGTCTCAGGGTCGTGGGCCTCGGCTGTCCCTCCGGCTCCCCAAAGCACAGGGACGAGGTGAGGGGCTTAGACCAAGCCTGGGCAATGTTGTTTCTTCCACCTGGTTGTGTGGCATTTTGTTGAGCTGGCTTCCACCACTTGGGATAGGTGTTCCGCAGCAAGCACCTATTGATCGTCGGAAGCCGTTTTTGCCCCAGGGGTCTCCGGACTGTGTTCGTTGGGGTTGAACTCCTACTAGCAAAACCGCCGGGTTGAGGGAAGGGTTCAGACTGTGCCTGGGCCCTGTGGTCTCTTCCAGGTCAGTGTATGGCATTTCCTTCCCCTTGCCACAGGCACCTGGGAGCATGTCTGCACGTGGAGAAAGACTTTCCCGTGGGAAGCCGGGTTTTGTCAAACGGGTCCCAGTGCTCTGCTCCTCTCTTTTCACTCCTGCTGCCAGAAGCCCAGGGAGGATGGGAGGGCTTAGAACATGGCTGGGCACTGTGGTTTCTTCCAGAGAAGTGGAGGGCATTTGCTTTACCTTGCCACAACCACTTGGGATAGGGTCTGCACCTCAGGAAAACTGTCTCCGTGGGAAGCCGGCTTTTTGCAAAGGGGTCTCAGGGCCGTGGGCCTCGGCTGTCCCTCCGGCTCAACAAAGCACAGGGACGAGTTGAGGGGCTTAGACCATGCCTGGGCAATGTTGTTTCTTACACTTGGGTGTGTGGCATTTTGTTGAGCTGGCTTCCCCCACTTGGGATAGGTGTTCCACAGCAAGCACCTATTGATCGTCGGAAGCCATTTTTGCCCCAGGGGTCTCCGGGCTATGTTCGTTGGGGTTGAACTCCTGCTAGCAAAACCGCCGGGATGAGGGAAGAGTTCAGACTGTGCCTGGGCCCTGTGGTCTCTTCCAGGTCAGTGTATGGCATTTCCTTCCCCTTGCCCCAGGCACCTGGGAGCATGTCTGCACGTGGAGAAAGACTTTCCCGTGGGAAGCCGGGTTTTGTCAAACGGGTCCCAGTGCTCTGCTCCTCTCTTTTCACTCCTGCTGCCAGAAGCCCAGGGAGGATGGGAGGGCTTAGAACATGGCTGGGCACTGTGGTTTCTTCCAGAGAGGTGGAGGGCATTTGCTTTACCTTGCCACAACCACTTGGGATTGGGTGTGCACCTCAGGAAAACTGTTTCCGTGGGAAGCCGACGTTTTGCAAAGGGGTCTCAGGGCCGTGGGCCTCGGCTGTCCCTCCGGCTCCCCAAAGCACAGGGACGAGGTGAGGGGCTTAGACCATGCCTGGGCAATGTTGTTTCTTACACCTGGGTGTGTGGCATTTTGTTGAGCTGGCTACCCCCACTTGGGATAGGTGTTCCACAGCAAGCACCTATTGTTCGTCGGAAGACGTTTTTGCCCCAGGGGTCTCCGGGCTGTGTTCGTTGGGGTTGAACTCCTGCTAGCAAAACCGCCGGGTTGAGGGAAGGGTTCAGACTGTGCCTGGGCCCTGTGGTCTCTTCCAGGTCAGTGTATGGCATTTCCTTCCCCTTGCCCCAGGCACCTGGGAGCAAGTCTGCACGTGGAGAAAGACTTTCCCGTGGGAAGCCGGGTTTTGTCAAACGGGTCCCAGTGCTCTGCTCCTCTCTTTTCACTCCTGCTGCCAGAAGCCCAGGGAGGATGGGAGGGCTTAGAACATGGCTGGGCACTGTGGTTTCTTCCAGAGAATTCGAGGGCATTTGCTTTACCTTGCCACAACCACTTGGGATAGGGTCTGCACCTCAGGAAAACTGTCTCCGTTGGAAGCCGGCTTTTTGCAAAGGGGTCTAGGGCCGTGTGCCTCGGCTGTCCCTCAGGCTCCCCAAAGCACAGGGACGAGGTGAGGGGCTTAGACCATGCCTGGGCAATGTTGTTTCTTACATCTGGGTGTGTGGCATTTTGTTGAGCTGGCTACCCCCACTTGGGATAGGTGTTCCACAGCAAGCACCTATTGTTCGTCGGAAGCCGTTTTTGCCCGAGGGGTCTCCGGGCTGTGTTCGTTGGGGTTGAACTCCTGCTAGCAAAACCGCCGGGTTGAGGGAAGGGTTCAGACTGTGCCTGGGCCCAGTGGTCTCTTCCAGGTCAGTGTATGGCATTTCCTTCCCCTTGCCCCAGGCACCTGGGAGCATGTCTGCACGTGGAGAAAGACTTTCCCGTGGGAAGCCGGGTTTTGTCAAACGGGTCCCAGTGCTCTGCTCCTCTCTTTTCACTCCTACTGCCAGAAGCCCAGGGAGGATGGGAGGGCTTAGAACATGGCTGGGCACTGTGGTTTCTTCCAGAGAATTCGAGGGCATTTGCTTTACCTTGCCACAACCACTTGGGATAGGGTCTGCACCTCAGGAAAACTGTTTCCATGGGAAGCCGGCTTTTTGCAAAGGGGTCTCAGGGCCGTGGGCCTCGGCTGTCCCTCCGGCTCCCCAAAGCACAGGGACGAGGTGAGGGGCTTAGACCATGCCTGGGCAATGTTGTTTCTTACATCTGGGTGTGTGGCATTTTGTTGAGCTGGCTACCCCCACTTGGGATAGGTGTTCCACAGCAAGCACCTATTGTTCGTCGGAAGCCGTTTTTGCCCCAGGGGTCTCCGGGCTGTGTTCGTTGGGGTTGAACTCCTGCTAGCAAAACCGCCGGGTTGAGGGAAGGGTTCAGACTGTGCCTGGGCCCTGTGGTCTCTTCCAGGTCAGTGTATGGCATTTCCTTCCCCTTGCCCCAGGCACCTGGGAGCATGTCTGCACGTGGAGAAAGACTTTCCCGTGGGAAGCCGGGTTTTGTCAAACGGGTCCCAGTGCTCTGCTCCTCTCTTTTCACTCCTGCTGCCAGAAGCCCAGGGAGGATGGGAGGGCTTAGAACATGGCTGGGCACTGTGGTTTCTTCCAGAGAAGTGGAGGGCATTTGCTTTACCTTGCCACAACCACTTGGGATAGGGTCTGCACCTCAGGAAAACTGTCTCTGTGGGAAGCCGGCTTTTTGCAAAGGGGTCTCAGGGCCGTGGGCCTCGGCTGTCCCTCCGGCTCCCCAAAGCACAGGGACGAGGTGAGGGGCTTAGACCATGCCTGGGCAATGTTGTTTCTTACACCTGGGTGTGTGGCATTTTGTTGAGCTGGCTTCCCCCACTTGGGATAGGTGTTCCACAGCAAGCACCTATTGATCGTCAGAAGCCGTTTTTGCCCCAGGGGTCTCCGGACTGCGTTCGTTGGGGTTGAACTCCTGCTAGCAAAACCGCCGGGTTGAGGGAAGGGTTCAGACTGTGCCTGGGCCCTGTGGTCTCTTCCAGGTCAGTGTATGGCATTTCCTTCCCCTTGCCCCAGGCACCTGGGAGCATGTCTGCACGTGGAGAAAGACTTTCCCGTGGGAAGCCGGGTTTTGTCAAACGGGTCCCAGTGCTCTGCTCCTCTCTTTTCACTCCTGCTGCCAGAAGCCCAGGGAGGATGGGAGGGCTTAGAACATGGCTGGGCACTGTGGTTTCTTCCAGAGAAGTGGAGGGCATTTGCTTTACCTTGCCACAACCACTTGGGATAGGGTCTGCACCTCAGGAAAACTGTCTCTGTGGGAAGCCGGCTTTTTGCAAAGGGGTCTCAGGGCCGTGGGCCTCGGCTGTCCCTCCGGCTCCCCAAAGCACAGGGACGAGGTGAGGGGCTTAGACCAAGCCTGGCAATGTTGTTTCTTACACCTGGGTGTGTGGCATTTTGTTGAGCTGGCTACCCCCACTTGGGATAGGTGTTCCACAGCAAGCACCTATTGTGCGTCGGAAGCCGTTTTTGCCCCAGGGGTCTCCGGGCTGTGTTCGTTGGGGTTGAACTCCTGCTAGCAAAACCGCCGGGTTGAGGGAAGGGTTCAGACTGTGCCTGGGCCCTGTGGTCTCTTCCAGGTCAGTGTATGGCATTTCCTTCCCCTTGCCCCAGGCACCTGGGAGCATGTCTGCACGTGGAGAAAGACTTTCCCGTGGGAAGCCGGGTTTTGTCAAACGGGTCCCAGTGCTCTGCTCCTCTCTTTTCACTCCTGCTGCCAGAAGCCCAGGGAGGATGGGAGGGCTTAGAACATGGCTGGGCACTGTGGTTTCTTCCAGAGAAGTGGAGGGCATTTGCTTTACCTTGCCACAACCACTTGGGATAGGGTCTGCACCTCAGGAAAACTGTCTCTGTGGGAAGCCGGCTTTTTGCAAAGAGGTCTCAGGGCCGTGGGCCTCGGCTGTCCCTCCGGCTCCCCAAAGCACAGGGACGAGGTGAGGGGCTTAGACCATGCCTGGGCAATGTTGTTTCTTACACCTGGGTGTGTGGCATTTTGTTGAGCTGGCTTCCACCACTTGGGATAGGTGTTCCACAGCAAGCACCTATTGATCGTCGGAAGCCGTTTTTGCCCCAGGGGTCTCCGGGCTGTGTTCGTTGGGGTTGAACTCCTGCTAGCAAAACCGCCGGGTTGAGGGAAGGGTTCAGACTGTGCCTGGGCCCTGTGGTCTCTTCCAGGTCAGTGTATGGCATTTCCTTCCCCTTGCCACAGGCACCTGGGAGCATGTCTGCACGTGGAGAAAGACTTTCCCGTGGGAAGCCGGGTTTTGTCAAACGGGTCCCAGTGCTCTGCTCCTCTCTTTTCACTCCTGCTGCCAGAAGCCCAGGGAGGATGGGAGGGCTTAGAACATGGCTGGGCACTGTGGTTTCTTCCAGAGAAGTGGAGGGCATTTGCTTTACCTTGCCACAACCACTTGGGATAGGGTCTGCACCTCAGGAGAACTGTCTCCGTGGCAAGCCGGCTTTTTGCAAAGGGGTCTCAGGGCCGTGTGCCTCGGCTGTTTCTCCGGCTCCCCAAAGCACAGGGACGAGGTGAGGGGCTTAGACCAAGCCTGGGCAATGTTGTTACTTACACCTGGGTGTGTGGCATTTTGTTCAGCTGGCTTCCCCCACTTGGGATAGGTGTTCCACAGCAAGCACCTATTGATCGTCGGAAGGCGTTTTTGCCCCAGGGGTCTCCGGGCTGTGTTCGTTGGGGTGGAACTCCTGCTAGCAAAACCGCCGGGTTGAGGGAAGGGTTCAGACTGTGCCTGGGCCCTGTGGTCTCTTCCAGGTCAGTGTATGGCATTTCCTTCCCCTTGCCCCAGGCACCTGGGAGCATGTCTGCACGTGGAGAAAGACTTTCCCGTGGGAAGCCGGGTTTTGTCAAACGGGTCCCAGTGCTCTGCTCCTCTCTTTTCACTCCTGCTGCCAGAAGCCCAGGGAGGATGGGAGGGCTTAGAACATGGCTGGGCACTGTGGTTTCTTCCAGAGAAGTGGAGGGCATTTGCTTTACCTTGCCACAACCACTTGGGATAGGGTCTGCACCTCAGGAAAACTGTCTCTGTGGGAAGCCGGCTTTTTGCAAAGGGGTCTCAGGGCCGTGGGCCTCGGCTGTCCCTCCGGCTCCCCAAAGCACAGGGACGAGGTGAGGGGCTTAGACCATGCCTGGGCAATGTTGTTTCTTACACCTGGGTGTGTGGCATTTTGTTGAGCTGGCTTCCCCCACTTGGGATAGGTGTTCCACAGCAAGCACCTATTGATCGTCGGAAGCCGTTTTTGCCCCAGGGGTCTCCGGGCTGTGTTCGTTGGGGTTGAACTCCTGCTAGCAAAACCGCCGGGTTGAGGGAAGGGTTCAGACTGTGCCTGGGCCCTGTGGTCTCTTCCAGGTCAGTGTATGGCATTTCCTTCCCCTTGCCACAGGCACCTGGGAGCATGTCTGCACGTGGAGAAAGACTTTCCCGTGGGAAGCCGGGTTTTGTCAAACGGGTCCCAGTGCTCTGCTCCTCTCTTTTCACTCCTGCTGCCAGAAGCCCAGGGAGGATGGGAGGGCTTAGAACATGGCTGGGCACTGTGGTTTCTTCCAGAGAAGTGGAGGGCATTTGCTTTACCTTGCCACAACCACTTGGGATAGGGTCTGCACCTCAGGAAAACTGTCTCCGTGCAAGCCGGCTTTTTGCAAAGGGGTCTCAGGGCCGTGTGCCTCGGCTGTCCCTCCGGCTCCCCAAAGCACAGGGACGAGGTGAGGGGCTTAGACCAAGCCTGGGCAATGTTGTTACTTACACCTGGGTGTGTGGCATTTTGTTCAGCTGGCTTCCCCCACTTGGGATAGGTGTTCCACAGCAAGCACCTATTGATCGTCGGAAGGCGTTTTTGCCCCAGGGGTCTCCGGGCTGTGTTCGTTGGGGTGGAACTCCTGCTAGCAAAACCGCCGGGTTGAGGGAAGGGTTCAGACTGTGCCTGGGCCCTGTGGTCTCTTCCAGGTCAGTGTATGGCATTTCCTTCCCCTTGCCACAGGCACCTGGGAGCATGTCTGCACGTGGAGAAAGACTGTCCCGTGGGAAGCCGGGTTTTGTCAAACGGGTCCCAGTGCTCTGCTCCTCTCTTTTCACTCCTGCTGCCAGAAGCCCAGGGAGGATGGGAGGGCTTAGAACATGGCTGGGCACTGTGGTTTCTTCCAGAGAAGTGGAGGGCATTTGCTTTACCTTGCCACAACCACTTGGGATAGGGTCTGCACCTCAGGAAAACTGTCTCTGTGGGAAGCCGGCTTTTTGCAAAGGGGTCTCAGGGCCGTGGGCCTCGGCTGTCCCTCCGGCTCCCCAAAGCACAGGGACGAGGTGAGGGGCTTAGACCATGCCTGGGCAATGTTGTTTCTTACACCTGGGTGTGTGGCATTTTGTTGAGCTGGCTACCCCCACTTGGGATAGGTGTTCCACAGCAAGCACCTATTGTTCGTCGGAAGCCGTTTTTGCCCCAGGGGTCTCCGGGCTGTGTTCGTTGGGGTTGAACTCCTGCTAGCAAAACCGCCGGGTTGAGGGAAGGGTTCAGACTGTGCCTGGGCCCTGTGGTCTCTTCCAGGTCAGTGTATGGCATTTCCTTCCCCTTGCCCCAGGCACCTGGGAGCATGTCTGCACGTGGAGAAAGATTTTCCCGTGGGAAGCCGGGTTTTGTCAAACGGGTCCCAGTGCTCTGCTCCTCTCTTTTCACTCCTGCTGCCAGAAGCCCAGGGAGGATGGGAGGGCTTAGAACATGGCTGGGCACTGTGGTTTCTTCCAGAGAAGTGGAGGGCATTTGCTTTACCTTGCCACAACCACTTGGGATAGGGTCTGCACCTCAGGAAAACTGTCTCTGTGGGAAGCCGGCTTTTTGCAAAGGGGTCTCAGGGCCGTGGGCCTCGGCTGTCCCTCCGGCTCCCCAAAGCACAGGGACGAGGTGAGGGGCTTAGACCATGCCTGGGCAATGTTGTTTCTTACACCTGGGTGTGTGGCATTTTGTTGAGCTGGCTTCCCCCACTTGGGATAGGTGTTCCACAGCAAGCACCTATTGATCGTCGGAAGCCGTTTTTGCCCCAGGGGTCTCCGGGCTGTGTTCGTTGGGGTGAACTCCTGCTAGCAAAACCGCCGGGTTGAGGGAAGGGTTCAGACTGTGCCTGGGCCCTGTGGTCTCTTCCAGGTCAGTGTATGGCATTTCCTTCCCCTTGCCACAGGCACCTGGGAGCATGTCTGCACGTGGAGAAAGACTTTCCCGTGGGAAGCCGGGTTTTGTCAAACGGGTCCCAGTGCTCTGCTCCTCTCTTTTCACTCCTGCTGCCAGAAGCCCAGGGAGGATGGGAGGGCTTAGAACATGGCTGGGCACTGTGGTTTCTTCCAGAGAATTCGAGGGCATTTGCTTTACCTTGCCACAACCACTTGGGATAGGGTCTGCACCTCAGGAAAACTGTCTCCGTGGGAAGCCGGCTTTTTGCAAAGGGGTCTAGGGCCGTGTGCCTCGGCTGTCCCTCAGGCTCCCCAAAGCACAGGGACGAGGTGAGGGGCTTAGACCATGCCTGGGCAATGTTGTTTCTTACATCTGGGTGTGTGGCATTTTGTTGAGCTGGCTACCCCCACTTGGGATAGGTGTTCCACAGCAAGCACCTATTGTTCGTCGGAAGCCGTTTTTGCCCCAGGGGTCTCCGGGCTGTGTTCGTTGGGGTTGAACTCCTGCTAGCAAAACCGCCGGGTTGAGGGAAGGGTTCAGACTGTGCCTGGGCCCAGTGGTCTCTTCCAGGTCAGTGTATGGCATTTCCTTCCCCTTGCCCCAGGCACCTGGGAGCATGTCTGCACGTGGAGAAAGACTTTCCCGTGGGAAGCCGGGTTTTGTCAAACGGGTCCCAGTGCTCTGCTCCTCTCTTTTCACTCCTGCTGCCAGAAGCCCAGGGAGGATGGGAGGGCTTAGAACATGGCTGGGCACTGTGGTTTCTTCCAGAGAAGTGGAGGGCATTTGCTTTACCTTGCCACAACCACTTGGGATAGGGTCTGCACCTCAGGAAAACTGTTTCCATGGGAAGCCGGCTTTAGGCAAAGGGGTCTCAGGGCCGTGGGCCTCGGCTGTCCCTCCGGCTCCCCAAAGCACAGGGACGAGGTGAGGGGCTTAGACCATGCCTGGGCAATGTTGTTTCTTACATCTGGGTGTGTGGCATTTTGTTGAGCTGGCTACCCCCACTTGGGATAGGTGTTCCACAGCAAGCACCTATTGTTCGTCGGAAGCCGTTTTTGCCCCAGGGGTCTCCGGGCTGTGTTCGTTGGGGTTGAACTCCTGCTAGCAAAACCGCCGGGTTGAGGGAAGGGTTCAGACTGTGCCTGGGCCCTGTGGTCTCTTCCAGGTCAGTGTATGGCATTTCCTTCCCTTTGCCCCAGGCACCTGGGAGCATGTCTGCACGTGGAGAAAGACTTTTCCGTGGGAAGCGGGGTTTTGTCAAACGGGTCCCAGTGCTCTGCTCCTCTCTTTTCACTCCTGCTGCCAGAAGCCCAGGGAGGATGGGAGGGCTTAGAACATGGCTGGGCACTGTGGTTTCTTCCAGAGAATTCGAGGGCATTTGCTTTACCTTGCCACAACCACTTGGGATAGGGTCTGCACCTCAGGAAAACAGTTTCCATGGGAAGCCGGCTTTAGGCAAAGGGGTCTCAGGGCCGTGGGCCACGGCTGTCCCTCCGGCTCACCAAAGCACAGGGATGAGGTGAGGGGCTTAGACCATGCCTGGGCAATGTTGTTTCTTACATCTGGGTGTGTGGCATTTTGTTGAGCTGGCTACCCCCACTTGGGATAGGTGTTCCACAGCAAGCACCTATTGTTCGTCGGAAGCCGTTTTTGCCCCAGGGGTCTCCGGGCTGTGTTCGTTGGGGTTGAACTCCTGCTAGCAAAACCGCCGGGTTGAGGGAAGGGTTCAGACTGTGCCTGGGCCCTGTGGTCTCTTCCAGGTCAGTGTATGGCATTTCCTTCCCCTTGCCACAGGCACCTGGGAGCATGTCTGCACGTGGAGAAAGACTTTCCCGTGGGAAGCCGGGTTTTGTCAAACGGGTCCCAGTGCTCTGCTCCTCTCTTTTCACTCCTGCTGCCAGAAGCCCAGGGAGGATGGGAGGGCTTAGAACATGGCTGGGCACTGTGGTTTCTTCCAGAGAAGTGGAGGGCATTTGCTTTACCTTGCCACAACCACTTGGGATAGGGTCTGCAACTCAGGAAAACTGTCTCCGTGGGAAGCCGGCTTTTTGCAAAGGGGTCTAGGGCCGTGTGCCTCGGCTGTCCCTCAGGCTCCCCAAAGCACAGGGACGAGGTGAGGGGCTTAGACCATGCCTGGGCAATGTTGTTTCTTACATCTGGGTGTGTGGCATTTTGTTGAGCTGGCTACCCCCACTTGGGATAGGTGTTCCACAGCAAGCACCTATTGTTCGTCGGAAGCCGTTTTTGCCCGAGGGGTCTCCGGGCTGTGTTCGTTGGGGTTGAACTCCTGCTAGCAAAACCGCCGGGTTGAGGGAAGGGTTCAGACTGTGCCTGGGCCCAGTGGTCTCTTCCAGGTCAGTGTATGGCATTTCCTTCCCCTTGCCCCAGGCACCTGGGAGCATGTCTGCACGTGGAGAAAGACTTTCCCGTGGGAAGCCGGGTTTTGTCAAACGGGTCCCAGTGCTCTGCTCCTCTCTTTTCACTCCTACTGCCAGAAGCCCAGGGAGGATGGGAGGGCTTAGAACATGGCTGGGCACTGTGGTTTCTTCCAGAGAATTCGAGGGCATTTGCTTTACCTTGCCACAACCACTTGGGATAGGGTCTGCACCTCAGGAAAACTGTTTCCATGGGAAGCCGGCTTTTTGCAAAGGGGTCTCAGGGCCGTGGGCCTCGGCTGTCCCTCCGGCTCCCCAAAGCACAGGGACGAGGTGAGGGGCTTAGACCATGCCTGGGCAATGTTGTTTCTTACATCTGGGTGTGTGGCATTTTGTTGAGCTGGCTACCCCCACTTGGGATAGGTGTTCCACAGCAAGCACCTATTGTTCGTCGGAAGCCGTTTTTGCCCCAGGGGTCTCCGGGCTGTGTTCGTTGGGGTTGAACTCCTGCTAGCAAAACCGCCGGGTTGAGGGAAGGGTTCAGACTGTGCCTGGGCCCTGTGGTCTCTTCCAGGTCAGTGTATGGCATTTCCTTCCCCTTGCCCCAGGCACCTGGGAGCATGTCTGCACGTGGAGAAAGACTTTCCCGTGGGAAGCCGGGTTTTGTCAAACGGGTCCCAGTGCTCTGCTCCTCTCTTTTCACTCCTGCTGCCAGAAGCCCAGGGAGGATGGGAGGGCTTAGAACATGGCTGGGCACTGTGGTTTCTTCCAGAGAAGTGGACGGCATTTGCTTTACCTTGCCACAACCACTTGGGATAGGGTCTGCACCTCAGGAAAACTGTCTCTGTGGGAAGCCGGCTTTTTGCAAAGGGGTCTCAGGGCCGTGGGCCTCGGCTGTCCCTCCGGCTCCCCAAAGCACAGGGACGAGGTGAGGGGCTTAGACCATGCCTGGGCAATGTTGTTTCTTACACCTGGGTGTGTGGCATTTTGTTGAGCTGGCTTCCCCCACTTGGGATAGGTGTTCCACAGCAAGCACCTATTGATCGTCAGAAGCCGTTTTTGCCCCAGGGGTCTCCGGACTGTGTTCGTTGGGGTTGAACTCCTGCTAGCAAAACCGCCGGGATGAGGGAAGGGTTCAGACTGTGCCTGGGCCCTGTGGTCTCTTCCAGGTCAGTGTATGGCATTTCCTTCCCCTTGCCACAGGCACCTGGGAGCATGTCTGCACGTGGAGAAAGACTTTCCCGTGGGAAGCCGGGTTTTGTCAAACGGGTCCCAGTGCTCTGCTCCTCTCTTTTCACTCCTGCTGCCAGAAGCCCAGGGAGGATGGGAGGGCTTAGAACATGGCTGGGCACTGTGGTTTCTTCCAGAGAAGTGGAGGGCATTTGCTTTACCTTGCCACAACCACTTGGGATAGGGTCTGCAACTCAGGAAAACTGTCTCCGTGGGAAGCCGGCTTTTTGCAAAGGGGTCTAGGGCCGTGTGCCTCGGCTGTCCCTCAGGCTCCCCAAAGCACAGGGACGAGGTGAGGGGCTTAGACCATGCCTGGGCAATGTTGTTTCTTACATCTGGGTGTGTGGCATTTTGTTGAGCTGGCTACCCCCACTTGGGATAGGTGTTCCACAGCAAGCACCTATTGTTCGTCGGAAGCCGTTTTTGCCCCAGGGGTCTCCGGGCTGTGTTCGTTGGGGTTGAACTCCTGCTAGCAAAACCGCCGGGTTGAGGGAAGGGTTCAGACTGTGCCTGGGCCCTGTGGTCTCTTCCAGGTCAGTGTATGGCATTTCCTTCCCCTTGCCCCAGGCACCTGGGAGCATGTCTGCACGTGGAGAAAGACTTTCCCGTGGGAAGCCGGGTTTTGTCAAACGGGTCCCAGTGCTCTGCTCCTCTCTTTTCACTCCTGCTGCCAGAAGCCCAGGGAGGATGGGAGGGCTTAGAACATGGCTGGGCACTGTGGTTTCTTCCAGAGAAGTGGAGGGCATTTGCTTTACCTTGCCACAACCACTTGGGATAGGGTCTGCACCTCAGGAAAACTGTTTCCATGGGAAGCCGGCTTTTTGCAAAGGGGTCTAGGGCCGTGTGCCTCGGCTGTCCCTCAGGCTCCCCAAAGCACAGGGACGAGGTGAGGGGCTTAGACCATGCCTGGGCAATGTTGTTTCTTACACCTGGGTGTGTGGCATTTTGTTGAGCTGGCTACCCCCACTTGGGATAGGTGTTCCACAGCAAGCACCTATTGTTCGTCGGAAGCCGTTTTTGCCCCAGGGGTCTCCGGACTGCGTTCGTTGGGGTTGAACTCCTGCTAGCAAAACCGCCGGGTTGAGGGAAGGGTTCAGACTGTGCCTGGGCCCTGTGGTCTCTTCCAGGTCAGTGTATGGCATTTCCTTCCCCTTGCCCCAGGCACCTGGGAGCATGTCTGCACGTGGAGAAAGACTTTCCCGTGGGAAGCCGGGTTTTGTCAAACGGGTCCCAGTGCTCTGCTCCTCTCTTTTCACTCCTGCTGCCAGAAGCCCAGGGAGGATGGGAGGGCTTAGAACATGGCTGGGCACTGTGGTTTCTTCCAGAGAATTCGAGGGCATTTGCTTTACCTTGCCACAACCACTTGGGATAGGGTCTGCACCTCAGGAAAACTGTTTCCATGGGAAGCCGGCTTTTTGCAAAGGGGTCTCAGGGCCGTGGGCCTCGGCTGTCCCTCCGGCTCCCCAAAGCACAGGGACGAGGTGAGGGGCTTAGACCATGCCTGGGCAATGTTGTTTCTTACATCTGGGTGTGTGGCATTTTGTTGAGCTGGCTACCCCCACTTGGGATAGGTGTTCCACAGCAAGCACCTATTGTTCGTCGGAAGCCGTTTTTGCCCCAGGGGTCTCCGGGCTGTGTTCGTTGGGGTTGAACTCCTGCTAGCAAAACCGCCGGGTTGAGGGAAGGGTTCAGACTGTGCCTGGGCCCTGTGGTCTCTTCCAGGTCAGTGTATGGCATTTCCTTCCCCTTGCCCCAGGCACCTGGGAGCATGTCTGCACGTGGAGAAAGACTTTCCCGTGGGAAGCCGGGTTTTGTCAAACGGGTCCCAGTGCTCTGCTCCTCTCTTTTCACTCCTGCTGCCAGAAGCCCAGGGAGGATGGGAGGGCTTAGAACATGGCTGGGCACTGTGGTTTCTTCCAGAGAAGTGGAGGGCATTTGCTTTACCTTGCCACAACCACTTGGGATAGGGTCTGCACCTCAGGAAAACTGTCTCTGTGGGAAGCCGGCTTTTTGCAAAGGGGTCTCAGGGCCGTGGGCCTCGGCTGTCCCTCCGGCTCCCCAAAGCACAGGGACGAGGTGAGGGGCTTAGACCATGCCTGGGCAATGTTGTTTCTTACACCTGGGTGTGTGGCATTTTGTTGAGCTGGCTTCCCCCACTTGGGATAGGTGTTCCACAGCAAGCACCTATTGATCGTCGGAAGCCGTTTTTGCCCCAGGGGTCTCCGGGCTGTGTTCGTTGGGGTTGAACTCCTGCTAGCAAAACCGCCGGGTTGAGGGAAGGGTTCAGACTGTGCCTGGGCCCTGTGGTCTCTTCCAGGTCAGTGTATGGCATTTCCTTCCCCTTGCCACAGGCACCTGGGAGCATGTCTGCACGTGGAGAAAGACTTTCCCGTGGGAAGCCGGGTTTTGTCAAACGGGTCCCAGTGCTCTGCTCTTCTCTTTTCACTCCTGCTGCCAGAAGCCCAGGGAGGATGGGAGGGCTTAGAACATGGCTGGGCACTGTGGTTTCTTCCAGAGAAGTGGAGGGCATTTGCTTTACCTTGCCACAACCACTTGGGATAGGGTCTGCACCTCAGGAAAACTGTCTCCGTGGGAAGCCGGCTTTTTGCAAAGGGGTCTAGGGCCGTGTGCCTCGGCTGTCCCTCAGGCTCCCCAAAGCACAGGGACGAGGTGAGGGGCTTAGACCATGCCTGGGCAATGTTGTTTCTTACATCTGGGTGTGTGGCATTTTGTTGAGCTGGCTACCCCCACTTGGGATAGGTGTTCCACAGCAAGCACCTATTGTTCGTCGGAAGCCGTTTTTGCCCCAGGGGTCTCCGGGCTGTGTTCGTTGGGGTTGAACTCCTGCTAGCAAAACCGCCGGGTTGAGGGAAGGGTTCAGACTGTGCCTGGGCCCTGTGGTCTCTTCCAGGTCAGTGTATGGCATTTCCTTCCCCTTGCCCCAGGCACCTGGGAGCATGTCTGCACATGGAGAAAGACTTTCCCGTGGGAAGCGGGGTTTTGTCAAACGGGTCCCAGTGCTCTGCTCCTCTCTTTTCACTCCTGCTGCCAGAAGCCCAGGGAGGATGGGAGGGCTTAGAACATGGCTGGGCACTGTGGTTTCTTCCAGAGAATTCGAGGGCATTTGCTTTACCTTGCCACAACCACTTGGGATAGGGTCTGCACCTCAGGAAAACTGTTTCCATGGGAAGCCGGCTTTTTGCAAAGGGGTCTCAGGGCCGTGGGCCTCGGCTGTCCCTCCGGCTCCCCAAAGCACAGGGACGAGGTGAGGGGCTTAGACCATGCCTGGGCAATGTTGTTTCTTACATCTGGGTGTGTGGCATTTTGTTGAGCTGGCTACCCCCACTTGGGATAGGTGTTCCACAGCAAGCACCTATTGTTCGTCGGAAGCCATTTTTGCCCCAGGGGTCTCCGGGCTGTGTTCGTTGGGGTTGAACTCCTGCTAGCAAAACCGCCGGGTTGAGGGAAGGGTTCAGACTGTGCCTGGGCCCTGTGGTCTCTTCCAGGTCAGTGTATGGCATTTCCTTCCCCTTGCCCCAGGCACCTGGGAGCATGTCTGCACGTGGAGAAAGACTTTCCCGTGGGAAGCCGGGTTTTGTCAAACGGGTCCCAGTGCTCTGCTCCTCTCTTTTCACTCCTGCTGCCAGAAGCCCAGGGAGGATGGGAGGGCTTAGAACATGGCTGGGCACTGTGGTTTCTTCCAGAGAAGTGGACGGCATTTGCTTTACCTTGCCACAACCACTTGGGATAGGGTCTGCACCTCAGGAAAACTGTCTCTGTGGGAAGCCGGCTTTTTGCAAAGGGGTCTCAGGGCCGTGTGCCTCGGCTGTCCCTCCGGCTCCCCAAAGCACAGGGACGAGGTGAGGGGCTTAGACCATGCCTGGGCAATGTTGTTTCTTACCCCTGGGTGTGTGGCATTTTGTTGAGCTGGCTTCCCCCACTTGGGATAGGTGTTCCACAGCAAGCACCTATTGATCGTCAGAAGCCGTTTTTGCCCCAGGGGTCTCCGGGCTGTGTTCGTTGGGGTTGAACTCCTGCTAGCAAAACCGCCGGGTTGAGGGAAGGGTTCAGACTGTGCCTGGGCCCTGTGGTCTCTTCCAGGTCAGTGTATGGCATTTCCTTCCCCTTGCCACAGGCACCTGGGAGCATGTCTGCACGTGGAGAAAGACTTTCCCGTGGGAAGCCGGGTTTTGTCAAACGGGTCCCAGTGCTCTGCTCCTCTCTTTTCACTCCTGCTGCCAGAAGCCCAGGGAGGATGGGAGGGCTTAGAACATGGCTGGGCACTGTGGTTTCTTCCAGAGAAGTGGAGGGCATTTGCTTTACCTTGCCACAACCACTTGGGATAGGGTCTGCAACTCAGGAAAACTGTCTCCGTGGGAAGCCGGCTTTTTGCAAAGGGGTCTAGGGCCGTGTGCCTCGGCTGTCCCTCAGGCTCCCCAAAGCACAGGGACGAGGTGAGGGGCTTAGACCATAACTGGGCAATGTTGTTTCTTACATCTGGGTGTGTGGCATTTTGTTGAGCTGGCTACCCCCACTTGGGATAGGTGTTCCACAGCAAGCACCTATTGTTCGTCGGAAGCCGTTTTTGCCCCAGCGGTCTCCGGGCTGTGTTCGTTGGGGTTGAACTCCTGCTAGCAAAACCGCTGGGTTGAGGGAAGGGTTCAGACTGTGCCTGGGCCCTGTGGTCTCTTCCACGTCAGTGTATGGCATTTCCTTCCCCTTGCCACAGGCACCTGGGAGCATGTCTGCACGTGGAGAAAGACTTTCCCGTGGGAAGCCGGGTTTTGTCAAACGGGTCCCAGTGCTCTGCTCCTCTCTTTTCACTCCTGCTGCCAGAAGCCCAGGGAGGATGGGAGGGCTTAGAACATGGCTGGGCACTGTGGTTTCTTCCAGAGAATTCGAGGGCATTTGCTTTACCTTGCCACAACCACTTGGGATAGGGTCTGCACCTCAGGAAAACTGTCTCCGTGGGAAGCCGGCTTTTTGCAAAGGGGTCTAGGGCCGTGTGCCTCGGCTGTCCCTCAGGCTCCCCAAAGCACAGGGACGAGGTGAGGGGCTTAGACCATGCCTGGGCAATGTTGTTTCTTACATCTGGGTGTGTGGCATTTTGTTGAGCTGGCTACCCCCACTTGGGATAGGTGTTCCACAGCAAGCACCTATTGTTCGTCGGAAGCCGTTTTTGCCCCAGGGGTCTCCGGGCTGTGTTCGTTGGGGTTGAACTCCTGCTAGCAAAACCGCCGGGTTGAGGGAAGGGTTCAGACTGTGCCTGGGCCCTGTGGTCTCTTCCAGGTCAGTGTATGGCATTTCCTTCCCCTTGCCACAGGCACCTGGGAGCATGTCTGCACGTGGAGAAAGACTTTCCCGTGGGAAGCCGGGTTTTGTCAAACGGGTCCCAGTGCTCTGCTCCTCTCTTTTCACTCCTGCTGCCAGAAGCCCAGGGAGGATGGGAGGGCTTAGAACATGGCTGGGCACTGTGGTTTCTTCCAGAGAATTCGAGGGCATTTGCTTTACCTTGCCACAACCACTTGGGATAGGGTCTGCACCTCAGGAAAACTGTCTCCGTGGGAAGCCGGCTTTTTGCAAAGGGGTCTAGGGCCGTGTGCCTCGGCTGTCCCTCAGGCTCCCCAAAGCACAGGGACGAGGTGAGGGGCTTAGACCATGCCTGGGCAATTTTCTTTCTTACACTTGGGTGTGTGGCATTTTGTTGAGCTGGCTACCCCCACTTGGGATAGGTGTTCCACAGCAAGCACCTATTGTTCGTCGGAAGCCGTTTTTGCCCCAGGGGTCTCCGGGCTGTGTTCGTTGGGGTTGAACTCCTACTAGCAAAACCGCCGGGTTGAGGGAAGGGTTTAGACTGTGCCTGGGCCCTGTGGTCTCTTCCAGGTCAGTGTATGGCATTTCCTTCCCCTTGCCCCAGGCACCTGGGAGCATGTCTGCACGTGGAGAAAGACTTTCCCGTGGGAAGCCGGGTTTTGTCAAACGGGTCCCAGTGCTCTGCTCCTCTCTTTTCACTCCTGCTGCCAGAAGCCCAGGGAGGATGGGAGGGCTTAGAACATGGTTGGGCACTGTGGTTTCTTCCAGAGAAGTGGAGGGCATTTGCTTTACCTTGCCACAACCACTTGGGATAGGGTCTGCACCTCAGGAAAACTGTCTCCGTGGGAAGCCGGCTTTTTGCAAAGGGGTCTCAGGGTCGTGGGCCTCGGCTGTCCCTCCGGCTCCCCAAAGCACAGGGACGAGGTGAGGGGCTTAGACCAAGCCTGGGCAATGTTGTTTCTTCCACCTGGGTGTGTGGCATTTTGTTGAGCTGGCTTCCACCACTTGGGATAGGTGTTCCGCAGCAAGCACCTATTGATCGTCGGAAGCCGTTTTTGCCCCAGGGGTCTCCGGACTGTGTTCGTTGGGGTTGAACTCCTACTAGCAAAACCGCCGGGTTGAGGGAAGGGTTCAGACTGTGCCTGGGCCCTGTGGTCTCTTCCAGGTTAGTGTATGGCATTTCCTTCCCCTTGCCACAGGCACCTGGGAGCATGTCTGCACGTGGAGAAAGACTTTCCCGTGGGAAGCCGGGTTTTGTCAAACGGGTCCCAGTGCTCTGCTCCTCTCTTTTCACTCCTGCTGCCAGAAGCCCAGGGAGGATGGGAGGGCTTAGAACATGGCTGGGCACTGTGGTTTCTTCCAGAGAAGTGGAGGGCATTTGCTTTACCTTGCCACAACCACTTGGGATAGGGTCTGCACCTCAGGAAAACTGTCTCCGTGGGAAGCCGGCTTTTTGCAAAGGGGTCTCAGGGCCGTGGGCCTCGGCTGTCCCTCCGGCTCCCCAAAGCACAGGGACGAGTTGAGGGGCTTAGACCATGCCTGGGCAATGTTGTTTCTTACACTTGGGTGTGTGGCATTTTGTTGAGCTGGCTTCCCCCACTTGGGATAGGTGTTCCACAGCAAGCACCTATTGATCGTCGGAAGCCATTTTTGCCCCAGGGGTCTCCGGGCTATGTTCGTTGGGGTTGAACTCCTGCTAGCAAAACCGCCGGGATGAGGGAAGAGTTCAGACTGTGCCTGGGCCCTGTGGTCTCTTCCAGGTCAGTGTATGGCATTTCCTTCCCCTTGCCCCAGGCACCTGGGAGCATGTCTGCACGTGGAGAAAGACTTTCCCGTGGGAAGCCGGGTTTTGTCAAACGGGTCCCAGTGCTCTGCTCCTCTCTTTTCACTCCTGCTGCCAGAAGCCCAGGGAGGATGGGAGGGCTTAGAACATGGCTGGGCACTGTGGTTTCTTCCAGAGAATTCGAGGGCATTTGCTTTACCTTGCCACAACCACTTGGGATAGGGTCTGCACCTCAGGAAAACTGTTTCCATGGGAAGCCGGCTTTTTGCAAAGGGGTCTCAGGGCCGTGGGCCTCGGCTGTCCCTCCGGCTCCCCAAAGCACAGGGACGAGGTGAGGGGCTTAGACCATGCCTGGGCAATGTTGTTTCTTACATCTGGGTGTGTGGCATTTTGTTGAGCTGGCTACCCCCACTTGGGATAGGTGTTCCACAGCAAGCACCTATTGTTCGTCGGAAGCCGTTTTTGCCCCAGGGGTCTCCGGGCTGTGTTCGTTGGGGTTGAACTCCTGCTAGCAAAACCGCCGGGTTGAGGGAAGGGTTCAGACTGTGCCTGGGCCCTGTGGTCTCTTCCAGGTCAGTGTATGGCATTTCCTTCCCCTTGCCCCAGGCACCTGGGAGCATGTCTGCACGTGGAGAAAGACTTTCCCGTGGGAAGCCGGGTTTTGTCAAACGGGTCCCAGTGCTCTGCTCCTCTCTTTTCACTCCTGCTGCCAGAAGCCCAGGGAGGATGGGAGGGCTTAGAACATGGCTGGGCACTGTGGTTTCTTCCAGAGAAGTGGAGGGCATTTGCTTTACCTTGCCACAACCACTTGGGATAGGGTCTGCACCTCAGGAAAACTGTCTCTGTGGGAAGCCGGCTTTTTGCAAAGGGGTCTCAGGGCCGTGGGCCTCGGCTGTCCCTCCGGCTCCCCAAAGCACAGGGACGAGGTGAGGGGCTTAGACCATGCCTGGGCAATGTTGTTTCTTACACCTGGGTGTGTGGCATTTTGTTGAGCTGGCTTCCCCCACTTGGGATAGGTGTTCCACAGCAAGCACCTATTGATCGTCAGAAGCCGTTTTTGCCCCAGGGGTCTCCGGGCTGTGTTCGTTGGGGTTGAACTCCTGCTAGCAAAACCGCCGGGTTGAGGGAAGGGTTCAGACTGTGCCTGGGCCCTGTGGTCTCTTCCAGGTCAGTGTATGGCATTTCCTTCCCCTTGCCACAGGCACCTGGGAGCATGTCTGCACGTGGAGAAAGACTTTCCCGTGGGAAGCCGGGTTTTGTCAAACGGGTCCCAGTGCTCTGCTCCTCTCTTTTCACTCCTGCTGCCAGAAGCCCAGGGAGGATGGGAGGGCTTAGAACATGGCTGGGCACTGTGGTTTCTTCCAGAGAAGTGGAGGGCATTTGCTTTACCTTGCCACAACCACTTGGGATAGGGTCTGCACCTCAGGAAAACTGTCTCCGTGGGAAGCCGGCTTTTTGCAAAGGGGTCTAGGGCCGTGTGCCTCGGCTGTCCCTCAGGCTCCCCAAAGCACAGGGACGAGGTGAGGGGCTTAGACCATGCCTGGGCAATGTTGTTTCTTACATCTGGGTGTGTGGCATTTTGTTGAGCTGGCTACCCCCACTTGGGATAGGTGTTCCACAGCAAGCACCTATTGTTCGTCGGAAGCCGTTTTTGCCCCAGGGGTCTCCGGGCTGTGTTCGTTGGGGTTGAACTCCTGCTAGCAAAACCGCCGGGTTGAGGGAAGGGTTCAGACTGTGCCTGGGCCCTGTGGTCTCTTCCAGGTCAGTGTATGGCATTTCCTTCCCCTTGCCCCAGGCACCTGGGAGCATGTCTGCACATGGAGAAAGACTTTCCCGTGGGAAGCGGGGTTTTGTCAAACGGGTCCCAGTGCTCTGCTCCTCTCTTTTCACTCCTGCTGCCAGAAGCCCAGGGAGGATGGGAGGGCTTAGAACATGGCTGGGCACTGTGGTTTCTTCCAGAGAATTCGAGGGCATTTGCTTTACCTTGCCACAACCACTTGGGATAGGGTCTGCACCTCAGGAAAACTGTTTCCATGGGAAGCCGGCTTTTTGCAAAGGGGTCTCAGGGCCGTGGGCCTCGGCTGTCCCTCCGGCTCCCCAAAGCACAGGGACGAGGTGAGGGGCTTAGACCATGCCTGGGCAATGTTGTTTCTTACATCTGGGTGTGTGGCATTTTGTTGAGCTGGCTACCCCCACTTGGGATAGGTGTTCCACAGCAAGCACCTATTGTTCGTCGGAAGCCGTTTTTGCCCCAGGGGTCTCCGGGCTGTGTTCGTTGGGGTTGAACTCCTGCTAGCAAAACCGCCGGGTTGAGGGAAGGGTTCAGACTGTGCCTGGGCCCTGTGGTCTCTTCCAGGTCAGTGTATGGCATTTCCTTCCCCTTGCCCCAGGCACCTGGGAGCATGTCTGCACGTGGAGAAAGACTTTCCCGTGGGAAGCCGGGTTTTGTCAAACGGGTCCCAGTGCTCTGCTCCTCTCTTTTCACTCCTGCTGCCAGAAGCCCAGGGAGGATGGGAGGGCTTAGAACATGGCTGGGCACTGTGGTTTCTTCCAGAGAAGTGGACGGCATTTGCTTTACCTTGCCACAACCACTTGGGATAGGGTCTGCACCTCAGGAAAACTGTCTCTGTGGGAAGCCGGCTTTTTGCAAAGGGGTCTCAGGGCCGTGGGCCTCGGCTGTCCCTCCGGCTCCCCAAAGCACAGGGACGAGGTGAGGGGCTTAGACCATGCCTGGGCAATGTTGTTTCTTACCCCTGGGTGTGTGGCATTTTGTTGAGCTGGCTTCCCCCACTTGGGATAGGTGTTCCACAGCAAGCACCTATTGATCGTCAGAATCCGTTTTTGCCCCAGGGGTCTCCGGGCTGTGTTCGTTGGAGTTGAACTCCTGCTAGCAAAACCGCCGGGTTGAGGGAAGGGTTCAGACTGTGCCTGGGCCCTGTGGTCTCTTCCAGGTCAGTGTATGGCATTTCCTTCCCCTTGCCACAGGCACCTGGGAGCATGTCTGCACGTGGAGAAAGACTTTCCCGTGGGAAGCCGGGTTTTGTCAAACGGGTCCCAGTGCTCTGCTCCTCTCTTTTCACTCCTGCTGCCAGAAGCCCAGGGAGGATGGGAGGGCTTAGAACATGGCTGGGCACTGTGGTTTCTTCCAGAGAAGTGGACGGCATTTGCTTTACCTTGCCACAACCACTTGGGATAGGGTCTGCAACTCAGGAAAACTGTCTCCGTGGGAAGCCGGCTTTTTGCAAAGGGGTCTAGGGCCGTGTGCCTCGGCTGTCCCTCAGGCTCCCCAAAGCACAGGGACGAGGTGAGGGGCTTAGACCATGCCTGGGCAATGTTGTTTCTTACATCTGGGTGTGTGGCATTTTGTTGAGCTGGCTACCCCCACTTGGGATAGGTGTTCCACAGCAAGCACCTATTGTTCGTCGGAAGCCGTTTTTGCCCCAGCGGTCTCCGGGCTGTGTTCGTTGGGGTTGAACTCCTGCTAGCAAAACCGCTGGGTTGAGGGAAGGGTTCAGACTGTGCCTGGGCCCTGTGGTCTCTTCCACGTCAGTGTATGGCATTTCCTTCCCCTTGCCACAGGCACCTGGGAGCATGTCTGCACGTGGAGAAAGACTTTCCCGTGGGAAGCCGGGTTTTGTCAAACGGGTCCCAGTGCTCTGCTCCTCTCTTTTCACTCCTGCTGCCAGAAGCCCAGGGAGGATGGGAGGGCTTAGAACATGGCTGGGCACTGTGGTTTCTTCCAGAGAATTCGAGGGCATTTGCTTTACCTTGCCACAACCACTTGGGATAGGGTCTGCACCTCAGGAAAACTGTCTCCGTGGGAAGCCGGCTTTTTCAAAGGGGTCTAGGGCCGTGTGCCTCGGCTGTCCCTCAGGCTCCCCAAAGCACAGGGACGAGGTGAGGGGCTTAGACCATGCCTGGGCAATGTTGTTTCTTACATCTGGGTGTGTGGCATTTTGTTGAGCTGGCTACCCCCACTTGGGATAGGTGTTCCACAGCAAGCACCTATTGTTCGTCGGAAGCCGTTTTTGCCCCAGGGGTCTCTGGGCTGTGTTCGTTGGGGTTGAACTCCTGCTAGCAAAACCGCCGGGTTGAGGGAAGGGTTCAGACTGTGCCTGGGCCCTGTGGTCTCTTCCAGGTCAGTGTATGGCATTTCCTTCCCCTTGCCACAGGCACCTGGGAGCATGTCTGCACGTGGAGAAAGACTTTCCCGTGGGAAGCCGGGTTTTGTCAAACGGTTCCCAGTGCTCTGCTCCTCTCTTTTCACTCCTGCTGCCAGAAGCCCAGGGAGGATGGGAGGGCTTAGAACATGGCTGGGCACTGTGGTTTCTTCCAGAGAATTCGAGGGCATTTGCTTTACCTTGCCACAACCACTTGGGATAGGGTCTGCACCTCAGGAAAACTGTCTCCGTGGGAAGCCGGCTTTTTGCAAAGGGGTCTAGGGCCGTGTGCCTCGGCTGTCCCTCAGGCTCCCCAAAGCACAGGGACGAGGTGAGGGGCTTAGACCATGCCTGGGCAATGTTCTTTCTTACACTTGGGTGTGTGGCATTTTGTTGAGCTGGCTACCCCCACTTGGGATAGGTGTTCCACAGGAAGCACCTATTGTTCGTCGGAAGCCGTTTTTGCCCCAGGGGTCTCCGGGCTGTGTTCGTTGGGGTTGAACTCCTACTAGCAAAACCGCCGGGTTGAGGGAAGGGTTTAGACTGTGCCTGGGCCCTGTGGTCTCTTCCAGGTCAGTGTATGGCATTTCCTTCCCCTTGCCCCAGGCACCTGGGAGCATGTCTGCACGTGGAGAAAGACTTTCCCGTGGGAAGCCGGGTTTTGTCAAACGGGTCCCAGTGCTCTGCTCCTCTCTTTTCACTCCTGCTGCCAGAAGCCCAGGGAGGATGGGAGGGCTTAGAACATGGTTGGGCACTGTGGTTTCTTCCAGAGAAGTGGAGGGCATTTGCTTTACCTTGCCACAACCACTTGGGATAGGGTCTGCACCTCAGGAAAACTGTCTCCGTGGGAAGCCGGCTTTTTGCAAAGGGGTCTCAGGGTCGTGGGCCTCGGCTGTCCCTCCGGCTCCCCAAAGCACAGGGACGAGGTGAGGGGCTTAGACCAAGCCTGGGCAATGTTGTTTCTTCCACCTGGGTGTGTGGCATTTTGTTGAGCTGGCTTCCACCACTTGGGATAGGTGTTCCGCAGCAAGCACCTATTGATCGTCGGAAGCCGTTTTTGCCCCAGGGGTCTCCGGACTGTGTTCGTTGGGGTTGAACTCCTACTAGCAAAACCGCCGGGTTGAGGGAAGGGTTCAGACTGTGCCTGGGCCCTGTGGTCTCTTCCAGGTCAGTGTATGGCATTTCTTTCCCCTTGCCACAGGCACCTGGGAGCATGTCTGCACGTGGAGAAAGACTTTCCCGTGGGAAGCCGGGTTTTGTCAAACGGGTCCCAGTGCTCTGCTCCTCTCTTTTCACTCCTGCTGCCAGAAGCCCAGGGAGGATGGGAGGGCTTAGAACATGGCTGGGCACTGTGGTTTCTTCCAGAGAAGTGGAGGGCATTTGCTTTACCTTGCCACAACCACTTGGGATAGGGTCTGCACCTCAGGAAAACTGTCTCCGTGGGAAGCCGGCTTTTTGCAAAGGGGTCTCAGGGCCGTGGGCCTCGGCTGTCCCTCCGGCTCCCCAAAGCACAGGGACGAGTTGAGGGGCTTAGACCATGCCTGGGCAATGTTGTTTCTTACACTTGGGTGTGTGGCATTTTGTTGAGCTGGCTTCCCCCACTTGGGATAGGTGTTCCACAGCAAGCACCTATTGATCGTCGGAAGCCATTTTTGCCCCAGGGGTCTCCGGGCTATGTTCGTTGGGGTTGAACTCCTGCTAGCAAAACCGCCGGGATGAGGGAAGAGTTCAGACTGTGCCTGGGCCCTGTGGTCTCTTCCAGGTCACTGTATGGCATTTCCTTCCCCTTGCCCCAGGCACCTGGGAGCATGTCTGCACGTGGAGAAAGACTTTCCCGTGGGAAGCCGGGTTTTTTCAAACGGGTCCCAGTGCTCTGCTCCTCTCTTTTCACTCCTGCTGCCAGAAGCCCAGGGAGGATGGGAGGGCTTAGAACATGGCTGGGCACTGTGGTTTCTTCCAGAGAAGTGGAGGGCATTTGCTTTACCTTGCCACAACCACTTGGGATTGGGTGTGCACCTCAGGAAAACTGTTTCCGTGGGAAGCCGACGTTTTGCAAAGGGGTCTCAGGGCCGTGGGCCTCGGCTGTCCCTCCGGCTCCCCAAAGCACAGGGACGAGGTGAGGGGCTTAGACCATGCCTGGGCAATGTTGTTTCTTACACCTGGGTGTGTGGCATTTTGTTGAGCTGGCTACCCCCACTTGGGATAAGTGTTCCACAGCAAGCACCTATTGTTCGTCGGAAGCCGTTTTTGCCCCAGGGGTCTCCGGGCTGTGTTCGTTGGGGTTGAACTCCTGCTAGAAAAACTGCCGGGTTGAGGGAAGGGTTCAGACTGTGCCTGGGCCCTGTGGTCTCTTCCAGGTCAGTGTATGGCATTTCCTTCCCCTTGTCACAGGCACCTGGGAGCATGTCTGCACGTGGAGAAAGACTTTCCCGTGGGAAGCCGGGTTTTATCAAACCGGTCACAGTGCTCTGCTCCTCTCTTTTCACTCGTGCTGCCAGAAGCCCAGGGAGGATGGGAGGGCTTAGAACATGGTTGGGCACTGTGGTTTCTTCCAGAGAATTCGAGGGCATTTGCTTTACCTTGCCACAACCACTAGGGATAGGGTCTGCACCTCAGGAAAACTGTCTCCGTGGGAAGCCGGCTTTTTGCAAAGGGGTCTAGGGCCGTGTGCCTCGGCTGTCCCTCAGGCTCCCCAAAGCACAGGGACGAGGTGAGGGGCTTAGACCATGCCTGGGCAATGTTGTTTCTTACACCTGGGTGTGTGGCATTTTGTTGAGCTGGCTTCCACCACTTGGGATAGGTGTTCCACAGCAAGCACCTATTGATCGTCGGAAGCCGTTTTTGCCCCCGGGGTCTCCGGGCTGTGTTCGTTGGGGTTGAACTCCTTCTAGCAAAACCGCCGGGTTGAGGGAAGGGTTCAGACTGTGCCTGGGCCCTGTGGTCTCTTCCAGGTCAGTGTATGGCATTTCCTTCCCCTTGCCACAGGCACCTGGGAGCATGTCTGCACGTGGAGAAAGACTTTCCCGTGGAAAGCCGGGTTTTGTCAAACGGGTCGCAGTGCTCTGCTCCTCTCTTTTCACTCCTGCTGCCAGAAGCCCAGGGAGGATGGGAGGGCTTAGAACATGGCTGGGCACTGTGGTTTCTTCCAGAGAAGTGGAGGGCATTTGCTTTACCTTGCCACAACCACTTGGGATAGGGTGTGCACCTCAGGAAAACTGTCTCCGTGGCAAGCCGGCTTTTTGCAAAGGGGTCTCAGGGCCGTGTGCCTCGGCTGTCCCTCCGGCTCCCCAAAGCACAGGGACGAGGTGAGGGGCTTAGACCAAGCCTGGGCAATGTTGTTACTTACACCCGGGGGGGAGCATTTTGTTCAGCTGGCTTCCCCCACTTGGGATAGGTGTTCCACAGCAAGCAACTATTGATCGTCGGAAGGCGTTTTTGCCCCGGGGACTCCGGGCTGTGTTCGTTGGGGTGGAACTCCTGCTAGCAAAACCGCCGGGTTGAGGGAAGGGTTCAGACTGTGCCTGGGCCCTGTGGTCTCTTCCAGGTCAGTGTATGGCATTTCCTTCCCCTTGCCACAGGCACCTGGGAGCATGTCTGCACGTGGAGAAAGACTGTCCCGTGGGAAGCCGGGTTTTGTCAAACGGGTCCCAGTGCTCTGCTCCTCTCTTTTCACTCCTGCTGCCAGAAGCCCAGGGAGGATGGGAGGGCTTAGAACATGGCTGAGCACTGTGGTTTCTTCCAGAGAAGTGGAGGGCATTTGCTTTACCTTGCCACAACCACTTGGGATAGGGTCTGCACCTCAGGAAAACTGTCTCCGTGGGAAGCCGGCTTTTTGCAAAGGGGTCTCAGGGCCGTGGGCCTCGGCTGTCCCTCCGGCTCCCCAAAGCACAGGGACGAGGTGAGGGGCTTAGACCATGCCTGGGCAATGTTGTTTCTTACACCTGGGTGTGTGGCATTTTGTTGAGCTGGCTTCCCCCACTTGGGATAGGTGTTCCACAGCAAGCACCTATTGATCGTCGGAAGGCGTTTTTGCCCCAGGGGTCTCCGGGCTGTGTTCGTTGGGGTTGAACTCCTGCTAGCAAAACCGCCGGGTTGAGGGAAGGGTTCAGACTGTGCCTGGGCCCTGTGGTCTCTTCCAGGTTAGTGTATGGCATTTCCTTCCCCTTGCCACAGGCACCTGGGAGCATGTGTGCACGTGGAGAAAGACTTTCCCGTGGGAAGCCGGGTTTTGTCAAACGGGTCCCAGTGCTCTGCTCCTCTCTTTTCACTCCTGCTGCCAGAAGCCCAGGGAGGATGGGAGGGCTTAGAACATGGCTGGGCACTGTGGTTTCTTCCAGAGAAGTGGAGGGCATTTGCTTTACCTTGCCACAACCACTTGGGATAGGGTCTGCACCTCAGGAAAACTGTCTCCGTGGGAAGCCGGCTTTTTGCAAAGGGGTCTCAGGGCCGTGGGCCTCGGATGTCCCTCCGGATCCCCAAAGCACAGGGACGATGTGAGGGGCTTAGACCATGCCTGGGCAATGTTGTTTCTTACACCTGGGTGTGTGGCATTTTGTTGAGCTGGCTACCCCCACTTGGTATAGGTGTTCCACAGAAAGCACCTATTGTTCGTCGGAAGCCGTTTTTGCCCCAGGGGTCTCCGGGCTGTGTTCGTTGGGGTTGAACTCCTGCTAGCAAAACCGCCGGGTTGAGGGAAGGGTTCAGACTGTGCCTGGGCCCTGTGGTCTCTTCCAGGTCAGTGTATGGCATTTCCTTCCCCTTGCCCCAGGCACCTGGGAGCATGTCTGCACGTGGAGAAAGACATTCCCGTGGGAAGCCGGGTTTTGTCAAACGGGTCCCAGTGCTCTGCTCCTCTCTTTTCACTCCTGCTGCCAGAAGCCCAGGGAGGATGGGAGGGCTTAGAACATGGCTGGGCACTGTGGTTTCTTCCAGAGAAGTGGAGGGCATTTGCTTTACCTTGCCACAACCACTTGGGATAGGGTCTGCAACTCAGGAAAACTGTCTCCGTGGGAAGCCGGCTTTTTGCAAAGGGGTCTAGGGCCGTGTGCCTCGGCTGTCCCTCAGGCTCCCCAAAGCACAGGGACGAGGTGAGGGGCTTAGACCATGCCTGGGCAATGTTGTTTCTTACATCTGGGTGTGTGGCATTTTGTTGAGCTGGCTACCCCCACTTGGGATAGGTGTTCCACAGCAAGCACCTATTGTTCGTCGGAAGCCGTTTTTGCCCCAGGGGTCTCCGGGCTGTGTTCGTTGGGGTTGAACTCCTGCTAGCAAAACCGCCGGGTTGAGGGAAGGGTTCAGACTGTGCCTGGGCCCTGTGGTCTCTTCCAGGTCAGTGTATGGCATTTCCTTCCCCTTGCCCCAGGCACCTGGGAGCATGTCTGCACGTGGAGAAAGACTTTCCCGTGGGAAGCCGGGTTTTGTCAAACGGGTCCCAGTGCTCTGCTCCTCTCTTTTCACTCCTGCTGCCAGAAGCCCAAGGAGGATGGGAGGGCTTAGAACATGGCTGGGCACTGTGGTTTCTTCCAGAGAATTCGAGGGCATTTGCTTTACCTTGCCACAACCACTAGGGATAGGGTCTGCACCTCAGGAAAACTGTCTCCGTGGGAAGCCGGCTTTTTGCAAAGGGGTCTAGGGCCGTGTGCCTCGGCTGTCCCTCAGGCTCCACAAAGCACAGGGACGAGGTGAGGGGCTTAGACCATGCCTGGGCAATGTTGTTTCTTACATCTGGGTGTGTGGCATTTTGTTGAGCTGGCTACCCCCACTTGGGATAGGTGTTCCACAGCAAGCACCTATTGTTCGTCGGAAGCCGTTTTTGCCCCAGGGGTCTCCGGACTGCGTTCGTTGGGGTTGAACTCCTGCTAGCAAAACCGCCGGGTTGAGGGAAGGGTTCAGACTGTGCCTGGGCCCTGTGGTCTCTTCCAGGTCAGTGTATGGCATTTCCTTCCCCTTGCCCCAGGCACCTGGGAGCATGTCTGCACGTGGAGAAAGACTTTCCCGTGGGAAGCCGGGTTTTGTCAAACGGGTCCCAGTGCTCTGCTCCTCTCTTTTCACTCCTGCTGCCAGAAGCCCAGGGAGGATGGGAGGGCTTAGAACATGGCTGGGCACTGTGGTTTCTTCCAGAGAAGTGGAGGGCATTTGCTTTACCTTGCCACAACCACTTGGGATAGGGTCTGCACCTCAGGAAAACTGTCTCCGTGGGAAGCCGGCTTTTTGCAAAGGGGTCTCAGGGCCGTGGGCCTCGGCTGTCCCTCCGGCTCCCCAAAGCACAGGGACGAGGTGAGGGGCTTAGACCATGCCTGGGCAATGTTGTTTCTTACACCTGGGTGTGTGGCATTTTGTTGAGCTGGCTTCCCCCACTTGGGATAGGTGTTCCACAGCAAGCACCTATTGATCGTCAGAAGCCGTTTTTGCCCCAGGGGTCTCCGGGCTGTGTTCGTTGGGGTTGAACTCCTGCTAGCAAAACCGCCGGGTTGAGGGAAGGGTTCAGACTGTGCCTGGGCCCTGTGGTCTCTTCCAGGTCAGTGTATGGCATTTCCTTCCCCTTGCCACAGGCACCTGGGAGCATGTCTGCACGTGGAGAAAGACTTTCCCGTGGGAAGCCGGGTTTTGTCAAACGGGTCCCAGTGCTCTGCTCCTCTCTTTTCACTCCTGCTGCCAGAAGCCCAGGGAGGATGGGAGGGCTTAGAACATGGCTGGGCACTGTGGTTTCTTCCAGAGAAGTGGAGGGCATTTGCTTTACCTTGCCACAACCACTTGGGATAGGGTCTGCACCTCAGGAAAACTGTCTCCGTGGGAAGCCGGCTTTTTGCAAAGGGGTCTAGGGCCGTGTGCCTCGGCTGTCCCTCAGGCTCCCCAAAGCACAGGGACGAGTTGAGGGGCTTAGACCATGCCTGGGCAATGTTGTTTCTTACATCTGGGTGTGTGGCATTTTGTTGAGCTGGCTACCCCCACTTGGGATAGGTGTTCCACAGCAAGCACCTATTGTTCGTCGGAAGCCGTTTTTGCCCCAGGGGTCTCCGGGCTGTGTTCGTTGGGGTTGAACTCCTGCTAGCAAAACCGCCGGGTTGAGGGAAGGGTTCAGACTGTGCCTGGGCCCTGTGGTCTCTTCCAGGTCAGTGTATGGCATTTCCTTCCCCTTGCCCCAGGCACCTGGGAGCATGTCTGCACGTGGAGAAAGACTTTCCCGTGGGAAGCCGGGTTTTGTCAAACGGGTCCCAGTGCTCTGCTCCTCTCTTTTCACTCCTGCTGCCAGAAGCCCAGGGAGGATGGGAGGGCTTAGAACATGGCTGGGCACTGTGGTTTCTTCCAGAGAATTCGAGGGCATTTGCTTTACCTTGCCACAACCACTAGGGATAGGGTCTGCACCTCAGGAAAACTGTCTCCGTGGGAAGCCGGCTTTTTGCAAAGGGGTCTCAGGGCCGTGGGCCTCGGCTGTCCCTCCGGCTCCCCAAAGCACAGGGACGAGGTGAGGGGCTTAGACCATGCCTGGGCAATGTTGTTTCTTACACCTGGGTGTGTGGCATTTTGTTGAGCTGGCTACCCCCACTTGGGATAGGTGTTCCACAGAAAGCACCTATTGTTCGTCGGAAGCCGTTTTTGCCCCAGGGGTCTCCGGGCTGTGTTCGTTGGGGTTGAACTCCTGCTAGCAAAACCGCCGGGTTGAGGGAAGGGTTCAGACTGTGCCTGGGCCCTGTGGTCTCTTCCACGTCAGTGTATGGCATTTCCTTCCCCTTGCCCCAGGCACCTGGGAGCATGTCTGCACGTGGAGAAAGACTTTCCCGTGGGAAGCCGGGTTTTGTCAAACGGGTCCCAGTGCTCTGCTCCTCTCTTTTCACTCCTGCTGCCAGAAGCCCAGGGAGGATGGGAGGGCTTAGAACATGGCTGGGCACTGTGGTTTCTTCCAGAGAATTCGAGGGCATTTGCTTTACCTTGCCACAACCACTTGGGATAGGGTCTGCACCTCAGGAAAACTGTCTCCGTGGGAAGCCGGCTTTTTGCAAAGGGGTCTAGGGCCGTGTGCCTCGGCTGTCCCTCCGGCTCCCCAAAGCACAGGGACGAGGTGAGGGGCTTAGACCATGCCTGGGCAATGTTGTTTCTTACATCTGGGTGTGTGGCATTTTGTTGAGCTGGCTACCCCCACTTGGGATAGGTGTTCCACAGCAAGCACCTATTGTTCGTCGGAAGCCGTTTTTGCCCCAGGGGTCTCCGGGCTGTGTTCGTTGGGGTTGAACTCCTGCTAGCAAAACCGCCGGGTTGAGGGAAGGGTTCAGACTGTGCCTGGGCCCTGTGGTCTCTTCAAGGTCAGTGTATGGCATTTCCTTCCCCTTGCCCCAGGCACCTGGGAGCATGTCTGCACGTGGAGAAAGACTTTCCCGTGGGAAGCCGGGTTTTGTCAAACGGGTCCCAGTGCTCTGCTGCTCTCTTTTCACTCCTGCTGCCAGAAGCCCAGGGAGGATGGGAGGGCTTAGAACATGGCTGGGCCCTGTGGTTTCTTCCAGAGAATTCGAGGGCATTTGCTTTACCTTGCCACAACCACTTGGGATAGGGTCTGCACCTCAGGAAAACTGTCTCCGTGGGAAGCCGGCTTTTTGCAAAGGGGTCTAGGGCCGTGTGCCTCGGCTGTCCCTCAGGCTCCCCAAAGCACAGGGACGAGGTGAGGGGCTTAGACCATGCCTGGGCAATGTTCTTTCTTACACTTGGGTGTGTGGCATTTTGTTGAGCTGGCTACCCCCACTTGGGATAGGTGTTCCACAGCAAGCACCTATTGTTCGTCGGAAGCCGTTTTTGCCCCAGGGGTCTCCGGGCTGTGTTCGTTGGGGTTGAACTCCTACTAGCAAAACCGCCGGGTTGAGGGAAGGGTTTAGACTGTGCCTGGGCCCTGTGGTCTCTTCCAGGTCAGTGTATGGCATTTCCTTCCCCTTGCCCCAGGCACCTGGGAGCAAGTCTGCACGTGGAGAAAGACTTTCCCGTGGGAAGCCGGGTTTTGTCAAACGGTTCCCAGTGCTCTGCTCCTCTCTTTTCACTCCTGCTGCCAGAAGCCCAGGGAGGATGGGAGGGCTTAGAACATGGTTGGGCACTGTGGTTTCTTCCAGAGAAGTGGAGGGCATTTGCTTTACCTTGCCACAACCACTTGGGATAGGGTCTGCACCTCAGGAAAACTGTCTCCGTGGGAAGCCGGCTTTTTGCAAAGGGGTCTCAGGGTCGTGGGCCTCGGCTGTCCCTCCGGCTCCCCAAAGCACAGGGACGAGGTGAGGGGCTTAGACCAAGCCTGGGCAATGTTGTTTCTTCCACCTGGGTGTGTGGCATTTTGTTGAGCTGGCTTCCACCACTTGGGATAGGTGTTCCGCAGCAAGCACCTATTGATCGTCGGAAGCCGTTTTTGCCCCAGGGGTCTCCGGACTGTGTTCGTTGGGGTTGAACTCCTACTAGCAAAACCGCCGGGTTGAGGGAAGGGTTCAGACTGTGCCTGGGCCCTGTGGTCTCTTCCAGGTCAGTGTATGGCATTTCCTTCCCCTTGCCACAGGCACCTGGGAGCATGTCTGCACGTGGAGAAAGACTTTCCCGTGGGAAGCCGGGTTTTGTCAAACGGGTCCCAGTGCTCTGCTCCTCTCTTTTCACTCCTGCTGCCAGAAGCCCAGGGAGGATGGGAGGGCTTAGAACATGGCTGGGCACTGTGGTTTCTTCCAGAGAAGTGGAGGGCATTTGCTTTACCTTGCCACAACCACTTGGGATAGGGTCTGCACCTCAGGAAAACTGTCTCCGTGGGAAGCCGGCTTTTTGCAAAGGGGTCTCAGGGCCGTGGGCCTCGGCTGTCCCTCCGGCTCAACAAAGCACAGGGACGAGTTGAGGGGCTTAGACCATGCCTGGGCAATGTTGTTTCTTACACTTGGGTGTGTGGCATTTTGTTGAGCTGGCTTCCCCCACTTGGGATAGGTGTTCCACAGCAAGCACCTATTGATCGTCGGAAGCCATTTTTGCCCCAGGGGTCTCCGGGCTATGTTCGTTGGGGTTGAACTCCTGCTAGCAAAACCGCCGGGATGAGGGAAGAGTTCAGACTGTGCCTGGGCCCTGTGGTCTCTTCCAGGTCAGTGTATGGCATTTCCTTCCCCTTGCCCCAGGCACCTGGGAGCATGTCTGCACGTGGAGAAAGACTTTCCCGTGGGAAGCCGGGTTTTGTCAAACGGGTCCCAGTGCTCTGCTCCTCTCTTTTCACTCCTGCTGCCAGAAGCCCAGGGAGGATGGGAGGGCTTAGAACATGGCTGGGCACTGTGGTTTCTTCCAGAGAAGTGGAGGGCATTTGCTTTACCTTGCCACAACCACTTGGGATTGGGTGTGCACCTCAGGAAAACTGTTTCCGTGGGAAGCCGACGTTTTGCAAAGGGGTCTCAGGGCCGTGGGCCTCGGCTGTCCCTCCGGCTCCCCAAAGCACAGGGACGAGGTGAGGGGCTTAGACCATGCCTGGGCAATGTTGTTTCTTACACCTGGGTGTGTGGCATTTTGTTGAGCTGGCTACCCCCACTTGGGATAGGTGTTCCACAGCAAGCACCTATTGTTCGTCGGAAGACGTTTTTGCCCCAGGGGTCTCCGGGCTGTGTTCGTTGGGGTTGAACTCCTGCTAGCAAAACCGCCGGGTTGAGGGAAGGGTTCAGACTGTGCCTGGGCCCTGTGGTCTCTTCCAGGTCAGTGTATGGCATTTCCTTCCCCTTGCCCCAGGCACCTGGGAGCAAGTCTGCACGTGGAGAAAGACTTTCCCGTGGGAAGCCGGGTTTTGTCAAACGGGTCCCAGTGCTCTGCTCCTCTCTTTTCACTCCTGCTGCCAGAAGCCCAGGGAGGATGGGAGGGCTTAGAACATGGCTGGGCACTGTGGTTTCTTCCAGAGAATTCGAGGGCATTTGCTTTACCTTGCCACAACCACTTGGGATAGGGTCTGCACCTCAGGAAAACTGTCTCCGTGGGAAGCCGGCTTTTTGCAAAGGGGTCTAGGGCCGTGTGCCTCGGCTGTCCCTCAGGCTCCCCAAAGCACAGGGACGAGGTGAGGGGCTTAGACCATGCCTGGGCAATGTTGTTTCTTACATCTGGGTGTGTGGCATTTTGTTGAGCTGGCTACCCCCACTTGGGATAGGTGTTCCACAGCAAGCACCTATTGTTCGTCGGAAGCCGTTTTTGCCCCAGGGGTCTCCGGGCTGTGTTCGTTGGGGTTGAACTCCTACTAGCAAAACCGCCGGGTTGAGGGAAGGGTTTAGACTGTGCCTGGGCCCTGTGGTCTCTTCCAGGTCAGTGTATGGCATTTCCTTCCCCTTGCCCCAGGCACCTGGGAGCAAGTCTGCACGTGGAGAAAGACTTTCCCGTGGGAAGCCGGGTTTTGTCAAACGGTTCCCAGTGCTCTGCTCCTCTCTTTTCACTCCTGCTGCCAGAAGCCCAGGGAGGATGGGAGGGCTTAGAACATGGTTGGGCACTGTGGTTTCTTCCAGAGAAGTGGAGGGCATTTGCTTTACCTTGCCACAACCACTTGGGATATGGTCTGCACCTCAGGAAAACTGTCTCCGTGGGAAGCCGGCTTTTTGCAAAGGGGTCTCAGGGTCGTGGGCCTCGGCTGTCCCTCCGGCTCCCCAAAGCACAGGGACGAGGTGAGGGGCTTAGACCAAGCCTGGGCAATGTTGTTTCTTCCACCTGGGTGTGTGGCATTTTGTTGAGCTGGCTTCCACCACTTGGGATAGGTGTTCCGCAGCAAGCACCTATTGATCGTCGGAAGCCGTTTTTGCCCCAGGGGTCTCCGGACTGTGTTCGTTGGGGTTGAACTCCTACTAGCAAAACCGCCGGGTTGAGGGAAGGGTTCAGACTGTGCCTGGGCCCTGTGGTCTCTTCCAGGTCAGTGTATGGCATTTCCTTCCCCTTGCCACAGGCACCTGGGAGCATGTCTGCACGTGGAGAAAGACTTTCCCGTGGGAAGCCGGGTTTTGTCAAACGGGTCCCAGTGCTCTGCTCCTCTCTTTTCACTCCTGCTGCCAGAAGCCCAGGGAGGATGGGAGGGCTTAGAACATGGCTGGGCACTGTGGTTTCTTCCAGAGAAGTGGAGGGCATTTGCTTTACCTTGCCACAACCACTTGGGATAGGGTCTGCACCTCAGGAAAACTGTCTCCGTGGGAAGCCGGCTTTTTGCAAAGGGGTCTCAGGGCCGTGGGCCTCGGCTGTCCCTCCGGCTCAACAAAGCACAGGGACGAGTTGAGGGGCTTAGACCATGCCTGGGCAATGTTGTTTCTTACACTTGGGTGTGTGGCATTTTGTTGAGCTGGCTTCCCCCACTTGGGATAGGTGTTCCACAGCAAGCACCTATTGATCGTCGGAAGCCATTTTTGCCCCAGGGGTCTCCGGGCTATGTTCGTTGGGGTTGAACTCCTGCTAGCAAAACCGCCGGGATGAGGGAAGAGTTCAGACTGTGCCTGGGCCCTGTGGTCTCTTCCAGGTCAGTGTATGGCATTTCCTTCCCCTTGCCCCAGGCACCTGGGAGCATGTCTGCACGTGGAGAAAGACTTTCCCGTGGGAAGCCGGGTTTTGTCAAACGGGTCCCAGTGCTCTGCTCCTCTCTTTTCACTCCTGCTGCCAGAAGCCCAGGGAGGATGGGAGGGCTTAGAACATGGCTGGGCACTGTGGTTTCTTCCAGAGAAGTGGAGGGCATTTGCTTTACCTTGCCACAACCACTTGGGATTGGGTGTGCACCTCAGGAAAACTGTTTCCGTGGGAAGCCGACGTTTTGCAAAGGGGTCTCAGGGCCGTGGGCCTCGGCTGTCCCTCCGGCTCCCCAAAGCACAGGGACGAGGTGAGGGGCTTAGACCATGCCTGGGCAATGTTGTTTCTTACACCTGGGTGTGTGGCATTTTGTTGAGCTGGCTACCCCCACTTGGGATAGGTGTTCCACAGCAAGCACCTATTGTTCGTCGGAAGACGTTTTTGCCCCAGGGGTCTCCGGGCTGTGTTCGTTGGGGTTGAACTCCTGCTAGCAAAACCGCCGGGTTGAGGGAAGGGTTCAGACTGTGCCTGGGCCCTGTGGTCTCTTCCAGGTCAGTGTATGGCATTTCCTTCCCCTTGCCCCAGGCACCTGGGAGCAAGTCTGCACGTGGAGAAAGACTTTCCCGTGGGAAGCCGGGTTTTGTCAAACGGGTCCCAGTGCTCTGCTCCTCTCTTTTCACTCCTGCTGCCAGAAGCCCAGGGAGGATGGGAGGGCTTAGAACATGGCTGGGCACTGTGGTTTCTTCCAGAGAATTCGAGGGCATTTGCTTTACCTTGCCACAACCACTTGGGATAGGGTCTGCACCTCAGGAAAACTGTCTCCGTGGGAAGCCGGCTTTTTGCAAAGGGGTCTAGGGCCGTGTGCCTCGGCTGTCCCTCAGGCTCCCCAAAGCACAGGGACGAGGTGAGGGGCTTAGACCATGCCTGGGCAATGTTGTTTCTTACATCTGGGTGTGTGGCATTTTGTTGAGCTGGCTACCCCCACTTGGGATAGGTGTTCCACAGCAAGCACCTATTGTTCGTCGGAAGCCGTTTTTGCCCGAGGGGTCTCCGGGCTGTGTTCGTTGGGGTTGAACTCCTGCTAGCAAAACCGCCGGGTTGAGGGAAGGGTTCAGACTGTGCCTGGGCCCAGTGGTCTCTTCCAGGTCAGTGTATGGCATTTCCTTCCCCTTGCCCCAGGCACCTGGGAGCATGTCTGCACGTGGAGAAAGACTTTCCCGTGGGAAGCCGGGTTTTGTCAAACGGGTCCCAGTGCTCTGCTCCTCTCTTTTCACTCCTACTGCCAGAAGCCCAGGGAGGATGGGAGGGCTTAGAACATGGCTGGGCACTGTGGTTTCTTCCAGAGAATTCGAGGGCATTTGCTTTACCTTGCCACAACCACTTGGGATAGGGTCTGCACCTCAGGAAAACTGTTTCCATGGGAAGCCGGCTTTTTGCAAAGGGGTCTCAGGGCCGTGGGCCTCGGCTGTCCCTCCGGCTCCCCAAAGCACAGGGACGAGGTGAGGGGCTTAGACCATGCCTGGGCAATGTTGTTTCTTACATCTGGGTGTGTGGCATTTTGTTGAGCTGGCTACCCCCACTTGGGATAGGTGTTCCACAGCAAGCACCTATTGTTCGTCGGAAGCCGTTTTTGCCCCAGGGGTCTCCGGGCTGTGTTCGTTGGGGTTGAACTCCTACTAGCAAAACCGCCGGGTTGAGGGAAGGGTTTAGACTGTGCCTGGGCCCTGTGGTCTCTTCCAGGTCAGTGTATGGCATTTCCTTCCCCTTGCCCCAGGCACCTGGGAGCATGTCTGCACGTGGAGAAAGACTTTCCCGTGGGAAGCCGGGTTTTGTCAAACGGTTCCCAGTGCTCTGCTCCTCTCTTTTCACTCCTGCTGCCAGAAGCCCAGGGAGGATGGGAGGGCTTAGAACATGGTTGGGCACTGTGGTTTCTTCCAGAGAAGTGGAGGGCATTTGCTTTACCTTGCCACAACCACTTGGGATAGGGTCTGCACCTCAGGAAAACTGTCTCCGTGGGAAGCCGGCTTTTTGCAAAGGGGTCTCAGGGTCGTGGGCCTCGGCTGTCCCTCCGGCTCCCCAAAGCACAGGGACGAGGTGAGGGGCTTAGACCAAGCCTGGGCAATGTTGTTTCTTCCACCTGGGTGTGTGGCATTTTGTTGAGCTGGCTTCCACCACTTGGGATAGGTGTTCCGCAGCAAGCACCTATTGATCGTCGGAAGCCGTTTTTGCCCCAGGGGTCTCCGGACTGTGTTCGTTGGGGTTGAACTCCTACTAGCAAAACCGCCGGGTTGAGGGAAGGGTTCAGACTGTGCCTGGGCCCTGTGGTCTCTTCCAGGTCAGTGTATGGCATTTCCTTCCCCTTGCCACAGGCACCTGGGAGCATGTCTGCACGTGGAGAAAGACTTTCCCGTGGGAAGCCGGGTTTTGTCAAACGGGTCCCAGTGCTCTGCTCCTCTCTTTTCACTCCTGCTGCCAGAAGCCCAGGGAGGATGGGAGGGCTTAGAACATGGCTGGGCACTGTGGTTTCTTCCAGAGAAGTGGAGGGCATTTGCTTTACCTTGCCACAACCACTTGGGATAGGGTCTGCACCTCAGGAAAACTGTCTCCGTGGGAAGCCGGCTTTTTGCAAAGGGGTCTCAGGGCCGTGGGCCTCGGCTGTCCCTCCGGCTCAACAAAGCACAGGGACGAGTTGAGGGGCTTAGACCATGCCTGGGCAATGTTGTTTCTTACACTTGGGTGTGTGGCATTTTGTTGAGCTGGCTTCCCCCACTTGGGATAGGTGTTCCACAGCAAGCACCTATTGATCGTCGGAAGCCATTTTTGCCCCAGGGGTCTCCGGGCTATGTTCGTTGGGGTTGAACTCCTGCTAGCAAAACCGCCGGGATGAGGGAAGAGTTCAGACTGTGCCTGGGCCCTGTGGTCTCTTCCAGGTCAGTGTATGGCATTTCCTTCCCCTTGCCCCAGGCACCTGGGAGCATGTCTGCACGTGGAGAAAGACTTTCCCGTGGGAAGCCGGGTTTTGTCAAACGGGTCCCAGTGCTCTGCTCCTCTCTTTTCACTCCTGCTGCCAGAAGCCCAGGGAGGATGGGAGGGCTTAGAACATGGCTGGGCACTGTGGTTTCTTCCAGAGAAGTGGAGGGCATTTGCTTTACCTTGCCACAACCACTTGGGATTGGGTGTGCACCTCAGGAAAACTGTTTCCGTGGGAAGCCGACGTTTTGCAAAGGGGTCTCAGGGCCGTGGGCCTCGGCTGTCCCTCCGGCTCCCCAAAGCACAGGGACGAGGTGAGGGGCTTAGACCATGCCTGGGCAATGTTGTTTCTTACACCTGGGTGTGTGGCATTTTGTTGAGCTGGCTACCCCCACTTGGGATAGGTGTTCCACAGCAAGCACCTATTGTTCGTCGGAAGACGTTTTTGCCCCAGGGGTCTCCGGGCTGTGTTCGTTGGGGTTGAACTCCTGCTAGCAAAACCGCCGGGTTGAGGGAAGGGTTCAGACTGTGCCTGGGCCCTGTGGTCTCTTCCAGGTCAGTGTATGGCATTTCCTTCCCCTTGCCCCAGGCACCTGGGAGCAAGTCTGCACGTGGAGAAAGACTTTCCCGTGGGAAGCCGGGTTTTGTCAAACGGGTCCCAGTGCTCTGCTCCTCTCTTTTCACTCCTGCTGCCAGAAGCCCAGGGAGGATGGGAGGGCTTAGAACATGGCTGGGCACTGTGGTTTCTTCCAGAGAATTCGAGGGCATTTGCTTTACCTTGCCACAACCACTTGGGATAGGGTCTGCACCTCAGGAAAACTGTCTCCGTGGGAAGCCGGCTTTTTGCAAAGGGGTCTAGGGCCGTGTGCCTCGGCTGTCCCTCAGGCTCCCCAAAGCACAGGGACGAGGTGAGGGGCTTAGACCATGCCTGGGCAATGTTGTTTCTTACATCTGGGTGTGTGGCATTTTGTTGAGCTGGCTACCCCCACTTGGGATAGGTGTTCCACAGCAAGCACCTATTGTTCGTCGGAAGCCGTTTTTGCCCGAGGGGTCTCCGGGCTGTGTTCGTTGGGGTTGAACTCCTGCTAGCAAAACCGCCGGGTTGAGGGAAGGGTTCAGACTGTGCCTGGGCCCAGTGGTCTCTTCCAGGTCAGTGTATGGCATTTCCTTCCCCTTGCCCCAGGCACCTGGGAGCATGTCTGCACGTGGAGAAAGACTTTCCCGTGGGAAGCCGGGTTTTGTCAAACGGGTCCCAGTGCTCTGCTCCTCTCTTTTCACTCCTACTGCCAGAAGCCCAGGGAGGATGGGAGGGCTTAGAACATGGCTGGGCACTGTGGTTTCTTCCAGAGAATTCGAGGGCATTTGCTTTACCTTGCCACAACCACTTGGGATAGGGTCTGCACCTCAGGAAAACTGTTTCCATGGGAAGCCGGCTTTTTGCAAAGGGGTCTCAGGGCCGTGGGCCTCGGCTGTCCCTCCGGCTCCCCAAAGCACAGGGACGAGGTGAGGGGCTTAGACCATGCCTGGGCAATGTTGTTTCTTACATCTGGGTGTGTGGCATTTTGTTGAGCTGGCTACCCCCACTTGGGATAGGTGTTCCACAGCAAGCACCTATTGTTCGTCGGAAGCCGTTTTTGCCCCAGGGGTCTCCGGGCTGTGTTCGTTGGGGTTGAACTCCTGCTAGCAAAACCGCCGGGTTGAGGGAAGGGTTTAGACTGTGCCTGGGCCCTGTGGTCTCTTCCAGGTCAGTGTATGGCATTTCCTTCCCCTTGCCCCAGGCACCTGGGAGCATGTCTGCACGTGGAGAAAGACTTTCCCGTAGGAAGCCGGGTTTTGTCAAACGGTTCCCAGTGCTCTGCTCCTCTCTTTTCACTCCTGCTGCCAGAAGCCCAGGGAGGATGGGAGGGCTTAGAACATGGTTGGGCACTGTGGTTTCTTCCAGAGAAGTGGAGGGCATTTGCTTTACCTTGCCACAACCACTTGGGATAGGGTCTGCACCTCAGGAAAACTGTCTCCGTGGGAAGCCGGCTTTTTGCAAAGGGGTCTCAGGGTCGTGGGCCTCGGCTGTCCCTCCGGCTCCCCAAAGCACAGGGACGAGGTGAGGGGCTTAGACCAAGCCTGGGCAATGTTGTTTCTTCCACCTGGGTGTGTGGCATTTTGTTGAGCTGGCTTCCACCACTTGGGATAGGTGTTCCGCAGCAAGCACCTATTGATCGTCGGAAGCCGTTTTTGCCCCAGGGGTCTCCGGACTGTGTTCGTTGGGGTTGAACTCCTACTAGCAAAACCGCCGGGTTGAGGGAAGGGTTCAGACTGTGCCTGGGCCCTGTGGTCTCTTCCAGGTCAGTGTATGGCATTTCCTTCCCCTTGCCACAGGCACCTGGGAGCATGTCTGCACGTGGAGAAAGACTTTCCCGTGGGAAGCCGGGTTTTGTCAAACGGGTCCCAGTGCTCTGCTCCTCTCTTTTCACTCCTGCTGCCAGAAGCCCAGGGAGGATGGGAGGGCTTAGAACATGGCTGGGCACTGTGGTTTCTTCCAGAGAAGTGGAGGGCATTTGCTTTACCTTGCCACAACCACTTGGGATAGGGTCTGCACCTCAGGAAAACTGTCTCCGTGGGAAGCCGGCTTTTTGCAAAGGGGTCTCAGGGCCGTGGGCCTCGGCTGTCCCTCCGGCTCAACAAAGCACAGGGACGAGTTGAGGGGCTTAGACCATGCCTGGGCAATGTTGTTTCTTACACTTGGGTGTGTGGCATTTTGTTGAGCTGGCTTCCCCCACTTGGGATAGGTGTTCCACAGCAAGCACCTATTGATCGTCGGAAGCCATTTTTGCCCCAGGGGTCTCCGGGCTATGTTCGTTGGGGTTGAACTCCTGCTAGCAAAACCGCCGGGATGAGGGAAGAGTTCAGACTGTGCCTGGGCCCTGTGGTCTCTTCCAGGTCAGTGTATGGCATTTCCTTCCCCTTGCCCCAGGCACCTGGGAGCATGTCTGCACGTGGAGAAAGACTTTCCCGTGGGAAGCCGGGTTTTGTCAAACGGGTCCCAGTGCTCTGCTCCTCTCTTTTCACTCCTGCTGCCAGAAGCCCAGGGAGGATGGGAGGGCTTAGAACATGGCTGGGCACTGTGGTTTCTTCCAGAGAAGTGGAGGGCATTTGCTTTACCTTGCCACAACCACTTGGGATTGGGTGTGCACCTCAGGAAAACTGTTTCCGTGGGAAGCCGACGTTTTGCAAAGGGGTCTCAGGGCCGTGGGCCTCGGCTGTCCCTCCGGCTCCCCAAAGCACAGGGACGAGGTGAGGGGCTTAGACCATGCCTGGGCAATGTTGTTTCTTACACCTGGGTGTGTGGCATTTTGTTGAGCTGGCTACCCCCACTTGGGATAGGTGTTCCACAGCAAGCACCTATTGTTCGTCGGAAGACGTTTTTGCCCCAGGGGTCTCCGGGCTGTGTTCGTTGGGGTTGAACTCCTGCTAGCAAAACCGCCGGGTTGAGGGAAGGGTTCAGACTGTGCCTGGGCCCTGTGGTCTCTTCCAGGTCAGTGTATGGCATTTCCTTCCCCTTGCCCCAGGCACCTGGGAGCAAGTCTGCACGTGGAGAAAGACTGTCCCGTGGGAAGCCGGGTTTTGTCAAACGGGTCCCAGTGCTCTGCTCCTCTCTTTTCACTCCTGCTGCCAGAAGCCCAGGGAGGATGGGAGGGCTTAGAACATGGCTGGGCACTGTGGTTTCTTCCAGAGAATTCGAGGGCATTTGCTTTACCTTGCCACAACCACTTGGGATAGGGTCTGCACCTCAGGAAAACTGTCTCCGTGGGAAGCCGGCTTTTTGCAAAGGGGTCTAGGGCCGTGTGCCTCGGCTGTCCCTCAGGCTCCCCAAAGCACAGGGACGAGGTGAGGGGCTTAGACCATGCCTGGGCAATGTTGTTTCTTACATCTGGGTGTGTGGCATTTTGTTGAGCTGGCTACCCCCACTTGGGATAGGTGTTCCACAGCAAGCACCTATTGTTCGTCGGAAGCCGTTTTTGCCCGAGGGGTCTCCGGGCTGTGTTCGTTGGGGTTGAACTCCTGCTAGCAAAACCGCCGGGTTGAGGGAAGGGTTCAGACTGTGCCTGGGCCCAGTGGTCTCTTCCAGGTCAGTGTATGGCATTTCCTTCCCCTTGCCCCAGGCACCTGGGAGCATGTCTGCACGTGGAGAAAGACTTTCCCGTGGGAAGCCGGGTTTTGTCAAACGGGTCCCAGTGCTCTGCTCCTCTCTTTTCACTCCTACTGCCAGAAGCCCAGGGAGGATGGGAGGGCTTAGAACATGGCTGGGCACTGTGGTTTCTTCCAGAGAATTCGAGGGCATTTGCTTTACCTTGCCACAACCACTTGGGATAGGGTCTGCACCTCAGGAAAACTGTTTCCATGGGAAGCCGGCTTTTTGCAAAGGGGTCTCAGGGCCGTGGGCCTCGGCTGTCCCTCCGGCTCCCCAAAGCACAGGGACGAGGTGAGGGGCTTAGACCATGCCTGGGCAATGTTGTTTCTTACATCTGGGTGTGTGGCATTTTGTTGAGCTGGCTACCCCCACTTGGGATAGGTGTTCCACAGCAAGCACCTATTGTTCGTCGGAAGCCGTTTTTGCCCCAGGGGTCTCCGGGCTGTGTTCGTTGGGGTTGAACTCCTGCTAGCAAAACCGCCGGGTTGAGGGAAGGGTTCAGACTGTGCCTGGGCCCTGTGGTCTCTTCCAGGTCAGTGTATGGCATTTCCTTCCCCTTGCCCCAGGCACCTGGGAGCATGTCTGCACGTGGAGAAAGACTTTCCCGTGGGAAGCCGGGTTTTGTCAAACGGGTCCCAGTGCTCTGCTCCTCTCTTTTCACTCCTGCTGCCAGAAGCCCAGGGAGGATGGGAGGGCTTAGAACATGGCTGGGCACTGTGGTTTCTTCCAGAGAAGTGGAGGGCATTTGCTTTACCTTGCCACAACCACTTGGGATAGGGTCTGCACCTCAGGAAAACTGTCTCTGTGGGAAGCCGGCTTTTTGCAAAGGGGTCTCAGGGCCGTGGGCCTCGGCTGTCCCTCCGGCTCCCCAAAGCACAGGGACGAGGTGAGGGGCTTAGACCATGCCTGGGCAATGTTGTTTCTTACACCTGGGTGTGTGGCATTTTGTTGAGCTGGCTTCCCCCACTTGGGATAGGTGTTCCACAGCAAGCACCTATTGATCGTCAGAAGCCGTTTTTGCCCCAGGGGTCTCCGGGCTGTGTTCGTTGGGGTTGAACTCCTGCTAGCAAAACCGCCGGGTTGAGGGAAGGGTTCAGACTGTGCCTGGGCCCTGTGGTCTCTTCCAGGTCAGTGTATGGCATTTCCTTCCCCTTGCCACAGGCACCTGGGAGCATGTCTGCACGTGGAGAAAGACTTTCCCGTGGGAAGCCGGGTTTTGTCAAACGGGTCCCAGTGCTCTGCTCCTCTCTTTTCACTCCTGCTGCCAGAAGCCCAGGGAGGATGGGAGGGCTTAGAACATGGCTGGGCACTGTGGTTTCTTCCAGAGAAGTGGAGGGCATTTGCTTTACCTTGCCACAACCACTTGGGATAGGGTCTGCACCTCAGGAAAACTGTCTCCGTGGGAAGCCGGCTTTTTGCAAAGGGGTCTAGGGCCGTGTGCCTCGGCTGTCCCTCAGGCTCCCCAAAGCACAGGGACGAGGTGAGGGGCTTAGACCATGCCTGGGCAATGTTGTTTCTTACATCTGGGTGTGTGGCATTTTGTTGAGCTGGCTACCCCCACTTGGGATAGGTGTTCCACAGCAAGCACCTATTGTTCGTCGGAAGCCGTTTTTGCCCCAGGGGTCTCCGGGCTGTGTTCGTTGGGGTTGAACTCCTGCTAGCAAAACCGCCGGGTTGAGGGAAGGGTTCAGACTGTGCCTGGGCCCTGTGGTCTCTTCCAGGTCAGTGTATGGCATTTCCTTCCCCTTGCCCCAGGCACCTGGGAGCATGTCTGCACGTGGAGAAAGACTTTCCCGTGGGAAGCCGGGTTTTGTCAAACGGGTCCCAGTGCTCTGCTCCTCTCTTTTCACTCCTGCTGCCAGAAGCCCAGGGAGGATGGGAGGGCTTAGAACATGGCTGGGCACTGTGGTTTCTTCCAGAGAAGTGGAGGGCATTTGCTTTACCTTGCCACAACCACTTGGGATAGGGTCTGCACCTCAGGAAAACTGTTTCCATGGGAAGCCGGCTTTTTGCAAAGGGGTCTAGGGCCGTGTGCCTCGGCTGTCCCTCAGGCTCCCCAAAGCACAGGGACGAGGTGAGGGGCTTAGACCATGCCTGGGCAATGTTGTTTCTTACACCTGGGTGTGTGGCATTTTGTTGAGCTGGCTACCCCCACTTGGGATAGGTTTTCCACAGCAAGCACCTATTGTTCGTCGGAAGCCGTTTTTGCCCCAGGGGTCTCCGGACTGCGTTCGTTGGGGTTGAACTCCTGCTAGCAAAACCGCCGGGTTGAGGGAAGGGTTCAGACTGTGCCTGGGCCCTGTGGTCTCTTCCAGGTCAGTGTATGGCATTTCCTTCCCCTTGCCCCAGGCACCTGGGAGCATGTCTGCACGTGGAGAAAGACTTTCCCGTGGGAAGCCGGGTTTTGTCAAACGGGTCCCAGTGCTCTGCTCCTCTCTTTTCACTCCTGCTGCCAGAAGCCCAGGGAGGATGGGAGGGCTTAGAACATGGCTGGGCACTGTGGTTTCTTCCAGAGAAGTGGAGGGCATTTGCTTTACCTTGCCACAACCACTTGGGATAGGGTCTGCACCTCAGGAAAACTGTCTCTGTGGGAAGCCGGCTTTTTGCAAAGGGGTCTCAGGGCCGTGGGCCTCGGCTGTCCCTCCGGCTCCCCAAAGCACAGGGACGAGGTGAGGGGCTTAGACCAAGCCTGGGCAATGTTGTTTCTTACACCTGGGTGTGTGGCATTTTGTTGAGCTGGCTACCCCCACTTGGGATAGGTGTTCCACAGCAAGCACCTATTGTGCGTCGGAAGCCGTTTTTGCCCCAGGGGTCTCCGGGCTGTGTTCGTTGGGGTTGAACTCCTGCTAGCAAAACCGCCGGGTTGAGGGAAGGGTTCAGACTGTGCCTGGGCCCAGTGGTCTCTTCCAGGTCAGTGTATGGCATTTCCTTCCCCTTGCCCCAGGCACCTGGGAGCATGTCTGCACGTGGAGAAAGACTTTCCCGTGGGAAGCCGGGTTTTGTCAAACGGGTCCCAGTGCTCTGCTCCTCTCTTTTCACTCCTACTGCCAGAAGCCCAGGGAGGATGGGAGGGCTTAGAACATGGCTGGGCACTGTGGTTTCTTCCAGAGAATTCGAGGGCATTTGCTTTACCTTGCCACAACCACTTGGGATAGGGTCTGCACCTCAGGAAAACTGTTTCCATGGGAAGCCGGCTTTTTGCAAAGGGGTCTCAGGGCCGTGGGCCTCGGCTGTCCCTCCGGCTCCCCAAAGCACAGGGACGAGGTGAGGGGCTTAGACCATGCCTGGGCAATGTTGTTTCTTACATCTGGGTGTGTGGCATTTTGTTGAGCTGGCTACCCCCACTTGGGATAGGTGTTCCACAGCAAGCACCTATTGTTCGTCGGAAGCCGTTTTTGCCCCAGGGGTCTCCGGGCTGTGTTCGTTGGGGTTGAACTCCTGCTAGCAAAACCGCCGGGTTGAGGGAAGGGTTCAGACTGTGCCTGGGCCCTGTGGTCTCTTCCAGGTCAGTGTATGGCATTTCCTTCCCCTTGCCCCAGGCACCTGGGAGCATGTCTGCACGTGGAGAAAGACTTTCCCGTGGGAAGCCGGGTTTTGTCAAACGGGTCCCAGTGCTCTGCTCCTCTCTTTTCACTCCTGCTGCCAGAAGCCCAGGGAGGATGGGAGGGCTTAGAACATGGCTGGGCACTGTGGTTTCTTCCAGAGAAGTGGAGGGCATTTGCTTTACCTTGCCACAACCACTTGGGATAGGGTCTGCACCTCAGGAAAACTGTCTCTGTGGGAAGCCGGCTTTTTGCAAAGGGGTCTCAGGGCCGTGGGCCTCGGCTGTCCCTCCGGCTCCCCAAAGCACAGGGACGAGGTGAGGGGCTTAGACCATGCCTGGGCAATGTTGTTTCTTACACCTGGGTGTGTGGCATTTTGTTGAGCTGGCTTCCCCCACTTGGGATAGGTGTTCCACAGCAAGCACCTATTGATCGTCAGAAGCCGTTTTTGCCCCAGGGGTCTCCGGGCTGTGTTCGTTGGGGTTGAACTCCTGCTAGCAAAACCGCCGGGTTGAGGGAAGGGTTCAGACTGTGCCTGGGCCCTGTGGTCTCTTCCAGGTCAGTGTATGGCATTTCCTTCCCCTTGCCACAGGCACCTGGGAGCATGTCTGCACGTGGAGAAAGACTTTCCCGTGGGAAGCCGGGTTTTGTCAAACGGGTCCCAGTGCTCTGCTCCTCTCTTTTCACTCCTGCTGCCAGAAGCCCAGGGAGGATGGGAGGGCTTAGAACATGGCTGGGCACTGTGGTTTCTTCCAGAGAAGTGGAGGGCATTTGCTTTACCTTGCCACAACCACTTGGGATAGGGTCTGCACCTCAGGAAAACTGTCTCCGTGGGAAGCCGGCTTTTTGCAAAGGGGTCTAGGGCCGTGTGCCTCGGCTGTCCCTCAGGCTCCCCAAAGCACAGGGACGAGGTGAGGGGCTTAGACCATGCCTGGGCAATGTTGTTTCTTACATCTGGGTGTGTGGCATTTTGTTGAGCTGGCTACCCCCACTTGGGATAGGTGTTCCACAGCAAGCACCTATTGTTCGTCGGAAGCCGTTTTTGCCCCAGGGGTCTCCGGGCTGTGTTCGTTGGGGTTGAACTCCTGCTAGCAAAACCGCCGGGTTGAGGGAAGGGTTCAGACTGTGCCTGGGCCCTGTGGTCTCTTCCAGGTCAGTGTATGGCATTTCCTTCCCCTTGCCCCAGGCACCTGGGAGCATGTCTGCACGTGGAGAAAGACTTTCCCGTGGGAAGCCGGGTTTTGTCAAACGGGTCCCAGTGCTCTGCTCCTCTCTTTTCACTCCTGCTGCCAGAAGCCCAGGGAGGATGGGAGGGCTTAGAACATGGCTGGGCACTGTGGTTTCTTCCAGAGAAGTGGAGGGCATTTGCTTTACCTTGCCACAACCACTTGGGATAGGGTCTGCACCTCAGGAAAACTGTTTCCATGGGAAGCCGGCTTTTTGCAAAGGGGTCTAGGGCCGTGTGCCTCGGCTGTCCCTCAGGCTCCCCAAAGCACAGGGACGAGGTGAGGGGCTTAGACCATGCCTGGGCAATGTTGTTTCTTACACCTGGGTGTGTGGCATTTTGTTGAGCTGGCTACCCCCACTTGGGATAGGTTTTCCACAGCAAGCACCTATTGTTCGTCGGAAGCCGTTTTTGCCCCAGGGGTCTCCGGACTGCGTTCGTTGGGGTTGAACTCCTGCTAGCAAAACCGCCGGGTTGAGGGAAGGGTTCAGACTGTGCCTGGGCCCTGTGGTCTCTTCCAGGTCAGTGTATGGCATTTCCTTCCCCTTGCCCCAGGCACCTGGGAGCATGTCTGCACGTGGAGAAAGACTTTCCCGTGGGAAGCCGGGTTTTGTCAAACGGGTCCCAGTGCTCTGCTCCTCTCTTTTCACTCCTGCTGCCAGAAGCCCAGGGAGGATGGGAGGGCTTAGAACATGGCTGGGCACTGTGGTTTCTTCCAGAGAAGTGGAGGGCATTTGCTTTACCTTGCCACAACCACTTGGGATAGGGTCTGCACCTCAGGAAAACTGTCTCTGTGGGAAGCCGGCTTTTTGCAAAGGGGTCTCAGGGCCGTGGGCCTCGGCTGTCCCTCCGGCTCCCCAAAGCACAGGGACGAGGTGAGGGGCTTAGACCAAGCCTGGGCAATGTTGTTTCTTACACCTGGGTGTGTGGCATTTTGTTGAGCTGGCTACCCCCACTTGGGATAGGTGTTCCACAGCAAGCACCTATTGTGCGTCGGAAGCCGTTTTTGCCCCAGGGGTCTCCGGGCTGTGTTCGTTGGGGTTGAACTCCTGCTAGCAAAACCGCCGGGTTGAGGGAAGGGTTCAGACTGTGCCTGGGCCCTGTGGTCTCTTCCAGGTCAGTGTATGGCATTTCCTTCCCCTTGCCCCAGGCACCTGGGAGCATGTCTGCACGTGGAGAAAGACTTTCCCGTGGGAAGCCGGGTTTTGTCAAACGGGTCCCAGTGCTCTGCTCCTCTCTTTTCACTCCTGCTGCCAGAAGCCCAGGGAGGATGGGAGGGCTTAGAACATGGCTGGGCACTGTGGTTTCTTCCAGAGAAGTGGAGGGCATTTGCTTTACCTTGCCACAACCACTTGGGATAGGGTCTGCACCTCAGGAAAACTGTCTCTGTGGGAAGCCGGCTTTTTGCAAAGGGGTCTCAGGGCCGTGGGCCTCGGCTGTCCCTCCGGCTCCCCAAAGCACAGGGACGAGGTGAGGGGCTTAGACCATGCCTGGGCAATGTTGTTTCTTACACCTGGGTGTGTGGCATTTTGTTGAGCTGGCTTCCCCCACTTGGGATAGGTGTTCCACAGCAAGCACCTATTGATCGTCGGAAGCCGTTTTTGCCCCAGGGGTCTCCGGGCTGTGTTCGTTGGGGTTGAACTCCTGCTAGCAAAACCGCCGGGTTGAGGGAAGGGTTCAGACTGTGCCTGGGCCCTGTGGTCTCTTCCAGGTCAGTGTATGGCATTTCCTTCCCCTTGCCACAGGCACCTGGGAGCATGTCTGCACGTGGAGAAAGACTTTCCCGTGGGAAGCCGGGTTTTGTCAAACGGGTCCCAGTGCTCTGCTCCTCTCTTTTCACTCCTGCTGCCAGAAGCCCAGGGAGGATGGGAGGGCTTAGAACATGGCTGGGCACTGTGGTTTCTTCCAGAGAAGTGGAGGGCATTTGCTTTACCTTGCCACAACCACTTGGGATAGGGTCTGCACCTCAGGAAAACTGTCTCCGTGGCAAGCCGGCTTTTTGCAAAGGGGTCTCAGGGCCGTGTGCCTCGGCTGTCCCTCCGGCTCCCCAAAGCACAGGGACGAGGTGAGGGGCTTAGACCAAGCCTGGGCAATGTTGTTACTTACACCTGGGTGTGTGGCATTTTGTTGAGCTGGCTTCCCCCACTTGGGATAGGTGTTCCACAGCAAGCACCTATTGATCGTCGGAAGGCGTTTTTGCCCCAGGGGTCTCCGGGCTGTGTTCGTTGGGGTGGAACTCCTGCTAGCAAAACCGCCGGGTTGAGGGAAGGGTTCAGACTGTGCCTGGGCCCTGTGGTCTCTTCCAGGTCAGTGTATGGCATTTCCTTCCCCTTGCCCCAGGCACCTGGGAGCATGTCTGCACGTGGAGAAAGACTGTCCCGTGGGAAGCCGGGTTTTGTCAAACGGGTCCCAGTGCTCTGCTCCTCTCTTTTCACTCCTGCTGCCAGAAGCCCAGGGAGGATGGGAGGGCTTAGAACATGGCTGGGCACTGTGGTTTCTTCCAGAGAAGTGGAGGGCATTTGCTTTACCTTGCCACAACCACTTGGGATAGGGTCTGCACCTCAGGAAAACTGTCTCTGTGGGAAGCCGGCTTTTTGCAAAGGGGTCTCAGGGCCGTGGGCCTCGGCTGTCCCTCCGGCTCCCCAAAGCACAGGGACGAGGTGAGGGGCTTAGACCATGCCTGGGCAATGTTGTTTCTTACACCTGGGTGTGTGGCATTTTGTTGAGCTGGCTACCCCCACTTGGGATAGGTGTTCCACAGCAAGCACCTATTGTTCGTCGGAAGCCGTTTTTGCCCCAGGGGTCTCCGGGCTGTGTTCGTTGGGGTTGAACTCCTGCTAGCAAAACCGCCGGGTTGAGGGAAGGGTTCAGACTGTGCCTGGGCCCTGTGGTCTCTTCCAGGTCAGTGTATGGCATTTCCTTCCCCTTGCCCCAGGCACCTGGGAGCATGTCTGCACGTGGAGAAAGACTTTCCCGTGGGAAGCCGGGTTTTGTCAAACGGGTCCCAGTGCTCTGCTCCTCTCTTTTCACTCCTGCTGCCAGAAGCCCAGGGAGGATGGGAGGGCTTAGAACATGGCTGGGCACTGTGGTTTCTTCCAGAGAAGTGGAGGGCATTTGCTTTACCTTGCCACAACCACTTGGGATAGGGTCTGCACCTCAGGAAAACTGTCTCTGTGGGAAGCCGGCTTTTTGCAAAGGGGTCTCAGGGCCGTGGGCCTCGGCTGTCCCTCCGGCTCCCCAAAGCACAGGGACGAGGTGAGGGGCTTAGACCATGCCTGGGCAATGTTGTTTCTTACACCTGGGTGTGTGGCATTTTGTTGAGCTGGCTTCCCCCACTTGGGATAGGTGTTCCACAGCAAGCACCTATTGATCGTCGGAAGCCGTTTTTGCCCCAGGGGTCTCCGGGCTGTGTTCGTTGGGGTTGAACTCCTGCTAGCAAAACCGCCGGGTTGAGGGAAGGGTTCAGACTGTGCCTGGGCCCTGTGGTCTCTTCCAGGTCAGTGTATGGCATTTCCTTCCCCTTGCCACAGGCACCTGGGAGCATGTCTGCACGTGGAGAAAGACTTTCCCGTGGGAAGCCGGGTTTTGTCAAACGGGTCCCAGTGCTCTGCTCCTCTCTTTTCACTCCTGCTGCCAGAAGCCCAGGGAGGATGGGAGGGCTTAGAACATGGCTGGGCACTGTGGTTTCTTCCAGAGAAGTGGAGGGCATTTGCTTTACCTTGCCACAACCACTTGGGATAGGGTCTGCACCTCAGGAAAACTGTCTCCGTGGCAAGCCGGCTTTTTGCAAAGGGGTCTCAGGGCCGTGTGCCTCGGCTGTCCCTCCGGCTCCCCAAAGCACAGGGACGAGGTGAGGGGCTTAGACCAAGCCTGGGCAATGTTGTTACTTACACCTGGGTGTGTGGCATTTTGTTCAGCTGGCTTCCCCCACTTGGGATAGGTGTTCCACAGCAAGCACCTATTGATCGTCGGAAGGCGTTTTTGCCCCAGGGGTCTCCGGGCTGTGTTCGTTGGGGTGGAACTCCTGCTAGCAAAACCGCCGGGTTGAGGGAAGGGTTCAGACTGTGCCTGGGCCCTGTGGTCTCTTCCAGGTCAGTGTATGGCATTTCCTTCCCCTTGCCCCAGGCACCTGGGAGCATGTCTGCACGTGGAGAAAGACTGTCCCGTGGGAAGCCGGGTTTTGTCAAACGGGTCCCAGTGCTCTGCTCCTCTCTTTTCACTCCTGCTGCCAGAAGCCCAGGGAGGATGGGAGGGCTTAGAACATGGCTGGGCACTGTGGTTTCTTCCAGAGAAGTGGAGGGCATTTGCTTTACCTTGCCACAACCACTTGGGATAGGGTCTGCACCTCAGGAAAACTGTCTCTGTGGGAAGCCGGCTTTTTGCAAAGGGGTCTCAGGGCCGTGGGCCTCGGCTGTCCCTCCGGCTCCCCAAAGCACAGGGACGAGGTGAGGGGCTTAGACCATGCCTGGGCAATGTTGTTCCTTACACCTGGGTGTGTGGCATTTTGTTGAGCTGGCTACCCCCACTTGGGATAGGTGTTCCACAGCAAGCACCTATTGTTCGTTGGAAGCCGTTTTTGCCCCAGGGGTCTCCGGGCTGTGTTCGTTGGGGTTGAACTCCTGCTAGCAAAACCGCCGGGTTGAGGGAAGGGTTCAGACTGTGCCTGGGCCCTGTGGTCTCTTCCAGGTCAGTGTATGGCATTTCCTTCCCCTTGCCCCAGGCACCTGGGAGCATGTCTGCACGTGGAGAAAGACTTTCCCGTGGGAAGCCGGGTTTTGTCAAACGGGTCCCAGTGCTCTGCTCCTCTCTTTTCACTCCTGCTGCCAGAAGCCCAGGGAGGATGGGAGGGCTTAGAACATGGCTGGGCACTGTGGTTTCTTCCAGAGAAGTGGAGGGCATTTGCTTTACCTTGCCACAACCACTTGGGATAGGGTCTGCACCTCAGGAAAACTGTCTCTGTGGGAAGCCGGCTTTTTGCAAAGGGGTCTCAGGGCCGTGGGCCTCGGCTGTCCCTCCGGCTCCCCAAAGCACAGGGACGAGGTGAGGGGCTTAGACCATGCCTGGGCAATGTTGTTTCTTACATCTGGGTGTGTGGCATTTTGTTGAGCTGGCTACCGCCACTTGGGATAGGTGTTCCACAGCAAGCACCTATTGTTCGTCGGAAGCCGTTTTTGCCCCAGGGGTCTCCGGGCTGTGTTCGTTGGGGTTGAACTCCTGCTAGCAAAACCGCCGGGTTGAGGGAAGGGTTCAGACTGTGCCTGGGCCCTGTGGTCTCTTCCAGGTCAGTGTATGGCATTTCCTTCCCCTTGCCCCAGGCACCTGGGAGCATGTCTGCACGTGGAGAAAGACTTTTCCGTGGGAAGCCGGGTTTTGTCAAACGGGTCCCAGTGCTCTGCTCCTCTCTTTTCACTCCTGCTGCCAGAAGCCCAGGGAGGATGGGAGGGCTTAGAACATGGCTGGGCACTGTGGTTTCTTCCAGAGAAGTGGAGGGCATTTGCTTTACCTTGCCACAACCACTTGGGATAGGGTCTGCAACTCAGGAAAACTGTCTCCGTGGGAAGCCGGCTTTTTGCAAAGGGGTCTAGGGCCGTGTGCCTCGGCTGTCCCTCAGGCTCCCCAAAGCACAGGGACGAGGTGAGGGGCTTAGACCATGCTGGGCAATGTTGTTTCTTACACCTGGGTGTGTGGCATTTTGTTGAGCTGGCTACCCCCACTTGGGATAGGTGTTCCACAGCAAGCACCTATTGTTCGTCGGAAGCCGTTTTTGCCCCAGGGGTCTCCGGGCTGTGTTCGTTGGGGTTGAACTCCTGCTAGCAAAACCGCCGGGTTGAGGGAAGGGTTCAGACTGTGCCTGGGCCCTGTGGTCTCTTCCAGGTCAGTGTATGGCATTTCCTTCCCCTTGCCCCAGGCACCTGGGAGCATGTCTGCACGTGGAGAAAGACTTTCCCGTGGGAAGCCGGGTTTTGTCAAACGGGTCCCAGTGCTCTGCTCCTCTCTTTTCACTCCTGCTGCCAGAAGCCCAGGGAGGATGGGAGGGCTTAGAACATGGCTGGGCACTGTGGTTTCTTCCAGAGAAGTGGAGGACATTTGCTTTACCTTGCCACAACCACTTGGGATAGGGTCTGCACCTCAGGAAAACTGTTTCCATGGGAAGCCGGCTTTTTGCAAAGGGGTCTAGGGCCGTGTGCCTCGGCTGTCCCTCAGGCTCCCCAAAGCACAGGGACGAGGTGAGGGGCTTAGACCATGCCTGGGCAATGTTGTTTCTTACACCTGGGTGTGTGGCATTTTGTTGAGCTGGCTACCCCCACTTGGGATAGGTGTTCCACAGCAAGCACCTATTGTTCGTCGGAAGCCGTTTTTGCCCCAGGGGTCTCCGGACTGCGTTCGTTGGGGTTGAACTCCTGCTAGCAAAACCGCCGGGTTGAGGGAAGGGTTCAGACTGTGCCTGGGCCCTGTGGTCTCTTCCAGGTCAGTGTACGGCATTTCCTTCCCCTTGCCCCAGGCACCTGGGAGCATGTCTGCACGTGGAGAAAGACTTTCCCGTGGGAAGCCGGGTTTTGTCAAACGGGTCCCAGTGCTCTGCTCCTCTCTTTTCACTCCTGCTGCCAGAAGCCCAGGGAGGATGGGAGGGCTTAGAACATGGCTGGGCACTGTGGTTTCTTCCAGAGAAGTGGAGGGCATTTGCTTTACCTTGCCACAACCACTTGGGATAGGGTCTGCACCTCAGGAAAACTGTCTCTGTGGGAAGCCGGCTTTTTGCAAAGGGGTCTCAGGGCCGTGGGCCTCGGCTGTCCCTCCGGCTCCCCAAAGCACAGGGACGAGGTGAGGGGCTTAGACCATGCCTGGGCAATGTTGTTTCTTACACCTGGGTGTGTGGCATTTTGTTGAGCTGGCTACCCCCACTTGGGATAGGTGTTCCACAGCAAGCACCTATTGTTCGTCGGAAGCCGTTTTTGCCCCAGGGGTCTCCGGGCTGTGTTCGTTGGGGTTGAACTCCTGCTAGCAAAACCGCCGGGTTGAGGGAAGGGTTCAGACTGTGCCTGGGCCCTGTGGTCTCTTCCAGGTCAGTGTATGGCATTTCCTTCCCCTTGCCCCAGGCACCTGGGAGCATGTCTGCACGTGGAGAAAGACTTTCCCGTGGGAAGCCGGGTTTTGTCAAACGGGTCCCAGTGCTCTGCTCCTCTCTTTTCACTCCTGCTGCCAGAAGCCCAGGGAGGATGGGAGGGCTTAGAACATGGCTGGGCACTGTGGTTTCTTCCAGAGAAGTGGAGGGCATTTGCTTTACCTTGCCACAACCACTTGGGATAGGGTCTGCACCTCAGGAAAACTGTCTCTGTGGGAAGCCGGCTTTTTGCAAAGGGGTCTCAGGGCCGTGGGCCTCGGCTGTCCCTCCGGCTCCCCAAAGCACAGGGACGAGGTGAGGGGCTTAGACCATGCCTGGGCAATGTTGTTTCTTACACCTGGGTGTGTGGCATTTTGTTGAGCTGGCTTCCCCCACTTGGGATAGGTGTTCCACAGCAAGCACCTATTGATCGTCGGAAGCCGTTTTTGCCCCAGGGGTCTCCGGGCTGTGTTCGTTGGGGTTGAACTCCTGCTAGCAAAACCGCCGGGTTGAGGGAAGGGTTCAGACTGTGCCTGGGCCCTGTGGTCTCTTCCAGGTCAGTGTATGGCATTTCCTTCCCCTTGCCACAGGCACCTGGGAGCATGTCTGCACGTGGAGAAAGACTTTCCCGTGGGAAGCCGGGTTTTGTCAAACGGGTCCCAGTGCTCTGCTCCTCTCTTTTCACTCCTGCTGCCAGAAGCCCAGGGAGGATGGGAGGGCTTAGAACATGGCTGGGCACTGTGGTTTCTTCCAGAGAAGTGGAGGGCATTTGCTTTACCTTGCCACAACCACTTGGGATAGGGTCTGCACCTCAGGAAAACTGTCTCCGTGGCAAGCCGGCTTTTTGCAAAGGGGTCTCAGGGCCGTGTGCCTCGGCTGTCCCTCCGGCTCCCCAAAGCACAGGGACGAGGTGAGGGGCTTAGACCAAGCCTGGGCAATGTTGTTACTTACACCTGGGTGTGTGGCATTTTGTTGAGCTGGCTTCCCCCACTTGGGATAGGTGTTCCACAGCAAGCACCTATTGATCGTCGGAAGGCGTTTTTGCCCCAGGGGTCTCCGGGCTGTGTTCGTTGGGGTGGAACTCCTGCTAGCAAAACCGCCGGGTTGAGGGAAGGGTTCAGACTGTGCCTGGGCCCTGTGGTCTCTTCCAGGTCAGTGTATGGCATTTCCTTCCCCTTGCCACAGGCACCTGGGAGCATGTCTGCACGTGGAGAAAGACTGTCCCGTGGGAAGCCGGGTTTTGTCAAACGGGTCCCAGTGCTCTGCTCCTCTCTTTTCACTCCTGCTGCCAGAAGCCCAGGGAGGATGGGAGGGCTTAGAACATGGCTGGGCACTGTGGTTTCTTCCAGAGAAGTGGAGGGCATTTGCTTTACCTTGCCACAACCACTTGGGATAGGGTCTGCACCTCAGGAAAACTGTCTCTGTGGGAAGCCGGCTTTTTGCAAAGGGGTCTCAGGTCCGTGGGCCTCGGCTGTCCCTCCGGCTCCCCAAAGCACAGGGACGAGGTGAGGGGCTTAGGCCATGCCTGGGCAATGTTGTTTCTTACACCTGGGTGTGTGGCATTTTGTTGAGCTGGCTACCCCCACTTGGGATAGGTGTTCCACAGCAAGCACCTATTGTTCGTCGGAAGCCGTTTTTGCCCCAGGGGTCTCCGGGCTGTGTTCGTTGGGGTTGAACTCCTGCTAGCAAAACCGCCGGGTTGAGGGAAGGGTTCAGACTGTGCCTGGGCCCTGTGGTCTCTTCCAGGTCAGTGTATGGCATTTCCTTCCCCTTGCCCCAGGCACCTGGGAGCATGTCTGCACGTGGAGAAAGACTTTCCCGTGGGAAGCCGGGTTTTGTCAAACGGGTCCCAGTGCTCTGCTCCTCTCTTTTCACTCCTGCTGCCAGAAGCCCAGGGAGGATGGGAGGGCTTAGAACATGGCTGGGCACTGTGGTTTCTTCCAGAGAAGTGGAGGGCATTTGCTTTACCTTGCCACAACCACTTGGGATAGGGTCTGCACCTCAGGAAAACTGTCTCCGTGGGAAGCCGGCTTTTTGCAAAGGGGTCTCAGGGCCGTGGGCCTCGGCTGTCCCTCCGGCTCCCCAAAGCACAGGGACGAGGTGAGGGGCTTAGACCATGCCTGGGCAATGTTGTTTCTTACACCTGGGTGTGTGGCATTTTGTTGAGCTGGCTACCCCCACTTGGGATAGGTGTTCCACAGCAAGCACCTATTGTTCGTCGGAAGCCGTTTTTGCCCCAGGGGTCTCCGGGCTGTGTTCGTTGGGGTTGAACTCCTGCTAGCAAAACCGCCGGGTTGAGGGAAGGGTTCAGACTGTGCCTGGGCCCTGTGGTCTCTTCCAGGTCAGTGTATGGCATTTCCTTCCCCTTGCCCCAGGCACCTGGGAGCATGTCTGCACGTGGAGAAAGACTTTCCCGTGGGAAGCCGGGTTTTGTCAAACGGGTCCCAGTGCTCTGCTCCTCTCTTTTCACTCCTGCTGCCAGAAGCCCAGGGAGGATGGGAGGGCTTAGAACATGGCTGGGCACTGTGGTTTCTTCCAGAGAAGTGGAGGGCATTTGCTTTACCTTGCCACAACCACTTGGGATAGGGTCTGCACCTCAGGAAAACTGTCTCTGTGGGAAGCCGGCTTTTTGCAAAGGGGTCTCAGGGCCGTGGGCCTCGGCTGTCCCTCCGGCTCCCCAAAGCACAGGGACGAGGTGAGGGGCTTAGACCATGCCTGGGCAATGTTGTTTCTTACACCTGGGTGTGTGGCATTTTGTTGAGCTGGCTTCCCCCACTTGGGATAGGTGTTCCACAGCAAGCACCTATTGATCGTCGGAAGCCGTTTTTGCCCCAGGGGTCTCCGGGCTGTGTTCGTTGGGGTTGAACTCCTGCTAGCAAAACCGCCGGGTTGAGGGAAGGGTTCAGACTGTGCCTGGGCCCTGTGGTCTCTTCCAGGTCAGTGTATGGCATTTCCTTCCCCTTGCCACAGGCACCTGGGAGCATGTCTGCACGTGGAGAAAGACTGTCCCGTGGGAAGCCGGGTTTTGTCAAACGGGTCCCAGTGCTCTGCTCCTCTCTTTTCACTCCTGCTGCCAGAAGCCCAGGGAGGATGGGAGGGCTTAGAACATGGCTGGGCACTGTGGTTTCTTCCAGAGAAGTGGAGGGCATTTGCTTTACCTTGCCACAACCACTTGGGATAGGGTCTGCACCTCAGGAAAACTGTCTCCGTGGCAAGCCGGCTTTTTGCAAAGGGGTCTCAGGGCCGTGTGCCTCGGCTGTCCCTCCGGCTCCCCAAAGCACAGGGACGAGGTGAGGGGCTTAGACCAAGCCTGGGCAATGTTGTTACTTACACCTGGGTGTGTGGCATTTTGTTCAGCTGGCTTCCCCCACTTGGGATAGGTGTTCCACAGTAAGCACCTATTGATCGTCGGAAGGCGTTTTTGCCCCAGGGGTCTCCGGGCTGTGTTCGTTGGGGTGGAACTCCTGCTAGCAAAACCGCCGGGTTGAGGGAAGGGTTCAGACTGTGCCTGGGCCCTGTGGTCTCTTCCAGGTCAGTGTATGGCATTTCCTTCCCCTTGCCCCAGGCACCTGGGAGCATGTCTGCACGTGGAGAAAGACTTTCCCGTGGGAAGCCGGGTTTTGTCAAACGGGTCCCAGTGCTCTGCTCCTCTCTTTTCACTCCTGCTGCCAGAAGCCGAGGGAGGATGGGCGGGCTTAGAACATGGCTGGGCACTGTGGTTTCTTCCAGAGAAGTGGAGGGCATTTGCTTTACCTTGCCACAACCACTTGGGATAGGGTCTGCACCTCAGGAAAACTGTCTCTGTGGGAAGCCGGCTTTTTGCAAAGGGGTCTCAGGGCCGTGGGCCTCGGCTGTCCCTCCGGCTCCCCAAAGCACAGGGACGAGGTGAGGGGCTTAGACCATGCCTGGGCAATGTTGTTTCTTACACCTGGGTGTGTGGCATTTTGTTGAGCTGGCTTCCCCCACTTGGGATAGGTGTTCCACAGCAAGCACCTATTGATCGTCGGAAGCCGTTTTTGCCCCAGGGGTCTCCGGGCTGTGTTCGTTGGGGTGAACTCCTGCTAGCAAAACCGCCGGGTTGAGGGAAGGGTTCAGACTGTGCCTGGGCCCTGTGGTCTCTTCCAGGTCAGTGTATGGCATTTCCTTCCCCTTGCCACAGGCACCTGGGAGCATGTCTGCACGTGGAGAAAGACTTTCCCGTGGGAAGCCGGGTTTTGTCAAACGGGTCCCAGTGCTCTGCTCCTCTCTTTTCACTCCTGCTGCCAGAAGCCCAGGGAGGATGGGAGGGCTTAGAACATGGCTGGGCACTGTGGTTTCTTCCAGAGAAGTGGAGGGCATTTGCTTTACCTTGCCACAACCACTTGGGATAGGGTCTGCACCTCAGGAAAACTGTCTCCGTGGGAAGCCCCTTTTTGCAAAGGGGTCTCAGGGCCGTGGGCCTCGGATGTCCCTCCGGCTCCCCAAAGCACAGGGACGATGTGAGGGGCTTAGACCATGCCTGGGCAATGTTGTTTCTTACACCTGGGTGTGTGGCATTTTGTTGAGCTGGCTACCCCCACTTGGGATAGGTGTTCCACAGAAAGCACCTATTGTTCGTCGGAAGCCGTTTTTGCCCCAGGGGTCTCCGGGCTGTGTTCGTTGGGGTTGAACTCCTGCTAGCAAAACCGCCGGGTTGAGGGAAGGGTTCAGACTGTGCCTGGGCCCTGTGGTCTCTTCCAGGTCAGTGTATGGCATTTCCTTCCCCTTGCCACAGGCACCTGGGAGCATGTCTGCACTTGGAGAAAGACTTTCCCGTGGGAAGCCGGGTTTTGTCAAACGGGTCCCAGTGCTCTGCTCCTCTCTTTTCACTCCTGCTGCCAGAAGCCCAGGGAGGATGGGAGGGCTTAGAACATGGCTGGGCACTGTGGTTTCTTCCAGAGAATTCGAGGGCATTTGCTTTACCTTGCCACAACCACTTGGGATAGGGTCTGCACCTCAGGAAAACTGTCTCCGTGGGAAGCCGGCTTTTTGCAAAGGGGTCTAGGGCCGTGTACCTCGGCTGTCCCTCAGGCTCCCCAAAGCACAGGGACGAGGTGAGGGGCTTAGACCATGCCTGGGCAATGTTGTTTCTTACATCTGGGTGTGTGGCATTTTGTTGAGCTGGCTACCCCCACTTGGGATAGGTGTTCCACAGCAAGCACCTATTGTTCGTCGGAAGCCGTTTTTGCCCCAGGGGTCTCCGGGCTGTGTTCGTTGGGGTTGAACTCCTGCTAGCAAAACCGCCGGGTTGAGGGAAGGGTTCAGACTGTGCCTGGGCCCAGTGGTCTCTTCCAGGTCAGTGTATGGCATTTCCTTCCCCTTGCCCCAGGCACCTGGGAGCATGTCTGCACGTGGAGAAAGACTTTCCCGTGGGAAGCCGGGTTTTGTCAAACGGGTCCCAGTGCTCTGCTCCTCTCTTTTCACTCCTGCTGCCAGAAGCCCAGGGAGGATGGGAGGGCTTAGAACATGGCTGGGCACTGTGGTTTCTTCCAGAGAAGTGGAGGGCATTTGCTTTACCTTGCCACAACCACTTGGGATAGGGTCTGCACCTCAGGAAAACTGTTTCCATGGGAAGCCGGCTTTAGGCAAAGGGGTCTCAGGGCCGTGGGCCTCGGCTGTCCCTCCGGCTCCCCAAAGCACAGGGACGAGGTGAGGGGCTTAGACCATGCCTGGGCAATGTTGTTTCTTACATCTGGGTGTGTGGCATTTTGTTGAGCTGGCTACCCCCACTTGGGATAGGTGTTCCACAGCAAGCACCTATTGTTCGTCGGAAGCCGTTTTTGCCCCAGGGGTCTCCGGGCTGTGTTCGTTGGGGTTGAACTCCTGCTAGCAAAACCGCCGGGTTGAGGGAAGGGTTCAGACTGTGCCTGGGCCCTGTGGTCTCTTCCAGGTCAGTGTATGGCATTTCCTTCCCCTTGCCCCAGGCACCTGGGAGCATGTCTGCACGTGGAGAAAGACTGTCCCGTGGGAAGCCGGGTTTTGTCAAACGGGTCCCAGTGCTCTGCTCCTCTCTTTTCACTCCTGCTGCCAGAAGCCCAGGGAGGATGGGAGGGCTTAGAACATGGCTGGGCACTGTGGTTTCTTCCAGAGAAGTGGAGGGCATTTGCTTTACCTTGCCACAACCACTTGGGATAGGGTCTGCAACTCAGGAAAACTGTCTCCGTGGGAAGCCGGCTTTTTGCAAAGGGGTCTAGGGCCGTGTGCCTCGGCTGTCCCTCAGGCTCCCCAAAGCACAGGGACGAGGTGAGGGGCTTAGACCATGCCTGGGCAATGTTGTTTCTTACATCTGGGTGTGTGGCATTTTGTTGAGCTGGCTACCCCCACTTGGGATAGGTGTTCCACAGCAAGCACCTATTGTTCGTCGGAAGCCGTTTTTGCCCCAGGGGTCTCCGGGCTGTGTTCGTTGGGGTTGAACTCCTGCTAGCAAAACCGCCGGGTTGAGGGAAGGGTTCAGACTGTGCCTGGGCCCTGTGGTCTCTTCCAGGTCAGTGTATGGCATTTCATTCCCCTTGCCCCAGGCACCTGGGAGCATGTCTGCACGTGGAGAAAGACTTTTCCGTGGGAAGCGGGGTTTTGTCAAACGGGTCCCAGTGCTCTGCTCCTCTCTTTTCACTCCTGCTGCCAGAAGCCCAGGGAGGATGGGAGGGCTTAGAACATGGCTGGGCACTGTGGTTTCTTCCAGAGAATTCGAGGGCATTTGCTTTACCTTGCCACAACCACTTGGGATAGGGTCTGCACCTCAGGAAAACAGTTTCCATGGGAAGCCGGCTTTTTGCAAAGGGGTCTCAGGGCCGTGGGCCACGGCTGTCCCTCCGGCTCCCCAAAGCACAGGGATGAGGTGAGGGGCTTAGACCATGCCTGGGCAATGTTGTTTCTTACATCTGGGTGTGTGGCATTTTGTTGAGCTGGCTACCCCCACTTGGGATAGGTGTTCCACAGCAAGCACCTATTGTTCGTCGGAAGCCGTTTTTGCCCCAGGGGTCTCCGGGCTGTGTTCGTTGGGGTTTAACTCCTGCTAGCAAAACCCCCGGGTTGAGGGAAGGGTTCAGACTGTGCCTGGGCCCTGTGGTCTCTTCCAGGTCAGTGTTTGGCATTTCCTTCCCCTTGCCACAGGCACCTGGGAGCATGTCTGCACGTGGAGAAAGACTTTCCCGTGGGAAGCCGGGTTTTGTCAAACGGGTCCCAGTGCTCTGCTCCTCTCTTTTCACTCCTGCTGCCAGAAGCCCAGGGAGGATGGGAGGGCTTAGAACATGGCTGGGCACTGTGGTTTCTTCCAGAGAAGTGGAGGGCATTTGCTTTACCTTGCCACAACCACTTGGGATAGGGTCTGCAACTCAGGAAAACTGTCTCCGTGGGAAGCCGGCTTTTTGCAAAGGGGTCTAGGGCCGTGTGCCTCGGCTGTCCCTCAGGCTCCCCAAAGCACAGGGACGAGGTGAGGGGCTTAGACCATGCTGGGCAATGTTGTTTCTTACATCTGGGTGTGTGGCATTTTGTTGAGCTGGCTACCCCCACTTGGGATAGGTGTTCCACAGCAAGCACCTATTGTTCGTCGGAAGCCGTTTTTGCCCCAGGGGTCTCCGGGCTGTGTTCGTTGGGGTTGAACTCCTGCTAGCAAAACCGCCGGGTTGAGGGAAGGGTTCAGACTGTGCCTGGGCCCTGTGGTCTCTTCCAGGTCAGTGTATGGCATTTCCTTCCCCTTGCCCCAGGCACCTGGGAGCATGTCTGCACGTGGAGAAAGACTTTCCCGTGGGAAGCCGGGTTTTGTCAAACGGGTCCCAGTGCTCTGCTCCTCTCTTTTCACTCCTGCTGCCAGAAGCCCAGGGAAGATGGGAGGGCTTAGAACATGGCTGGGCACTGTGGTTTCTTCCAGAGAAGTGGAGGACATTTGCTTTACCTTGCCACAACCACTTGGGATAGGGTCTGCACCTCAGGAAAACTGTTTCCATGGGAAGCCGGCTTTTTGCAAAGGGGTCTAGGGCCGTGTGCCTCGGCTGTCCCTCAGGCTCCCCAAAGCACAGGGACGAGGTGAGGGGCTTAGACCATGCCTGGGCAATGTTGTTTCTTACACCTGGGTGTGTGGCATTTTGTTGAGCTGGCTACCCCCACTTGGGATAGGTGTTCCACAGCAAGCACCTATTGTTCGTCGGAAGCCGTTTTTGCCCCAGGGGTCTCCGGACTGCGTTCGTTGGGGTTGAACTCCTGCTAGCAAAACCGCCGGGTTGAGGGAAGGGTTCAGACTGTGCCTGGGCCCTGTGGTCTCTTCCAGGTCAGTGTACGGCATTTCCTTCCCCTTGCCCCAGGCACCTGGGAGCATGTCTGCACGTGGAGAAAGACTTTCCCGTGGGAAGCCGGGTTTTGTCAAACGGGTCCCAGTGCTCTGCTCCTCTCTTTTCACTCCTGCTGCCAGAAGCCCAGGGAGGATGGGAGGGCTTAGAACATGGCTGGGCACTGTGGTTTCTTCCAGAGAAGTGGAGGGCATTTGCTTTACCTTGCCACAACCACTTGGGATAGGGTCTGCACCTCAGGAAAACTGTCTCTGTGGGAAGCCGGCTTTTTGTAAAGGGGTCTCAGGGCCGTTGGCCTCGGCTGTCCCTCCGGCTCCCCAAAGCACAGGGACGAGGTGAGGGGCTTAGACCATGCCTGGGCAATGTTGTTTCTTACACCTGGGTGTGTGGCATTTTGTTGAGCTGGCTACCCCCACTTGGGATAGGTGTTCCACAGCAAGCACCTATTGTTCGTCGGAAGCCGTTTTTGCCCCAGGGGTCTCCGGGCTGTGTTCGTTGGGGTTGAACTCCTGCTAGCAAAACCGCCGGGTTGAGGGAAGGGTTCAGACTGTGCCTGGGCCCTGTGGTCTCTTCCAGGTCAGTGTATGGCATTTCCTTCCCCTTGCCCCAGGCACCTGGGAGCATGTCTGCACGTGGAGAAAGACTTTCCCGTGGGAAGCCGGGTTTTGTCAAACGGGTCCCAGTGCTCTGCTCCTCTCTTTTCACTCCTGCTGCCAGAAGCCCAGGGAGGATGGGAGGGCTTAGAACATGGCTGGGCACTGTGGTTTCTTCCAGAGAAGTGGAGGGCATTTGCTTTACCTTGCCACAACCACTTGGGAAAGGGTCTGCACCTCAGGAAAACTGTCTCTGTGGGAAGCCGGCTTTTTGCAAAGGGGTCTCAGGGCCGTGGGCCTCGGCTGTCCCTCCGGCTCCCCAAAGCACAGGGACGAGGTGAGGGGCTTAGACCATGCCTGGGCAATGTTGTTTCTTACACCTGGGTGTGTGGCATTTTGTTGAGCTGGCTTCCCCCACTTGGGATAGGTGTTCCACAGCAAGCACCTATTGATCGTCGGAAGCCGTTTTTGCCCCAGGGGTCTCCGGGCTGTGTTCGTTGGGGTTGAACTCCTGCTAGCAAAACCGCCGGGTTGAGGGAAGCGTTCAGACTGTGCCTGGGCCCTGTGGTCTCTTCCAGGTCAGTGTATGGCATTTCCTTCCCCTTGCCACAGGCACCTGGGAGCATGTCTGCACGTGGAGAAAGACTTTCCCGTGGGAAGCCGGGTTTTGTCAAACGGGTCCCAGTGCTCTGCTCCTCTCTTTTCACTCCTGCTGCCAGAAGCACAGGGAGGATGGGAGGGCTTAGAACATGGCTGGGCACTGTGGTTTCTTCCAGAGAAGTGGAGGGCATTTGCTTTACCTTGCCACAACCACTTGGGATAGGGTCTGCACCTCAGGAAAACTGTCTCCGTGGCAAGCCGGCTTTTTGCAAAGGGGTCTCAGGGCCGTGTGCCTCGGCTGTCCCTCCGGCTCCCCAAAGCACAGGGACGAGGTGAGGGGCTTAGACCAAGCCTGGGCAATGTTGTTACTTCCACCTGGGTGTGTGGCATTTTGTTCAGCTGGCTTCCCCCACTTGGGATAGGTGTTCCACAGCAAGCACCTATTGATCGTCGGAAGGCGTTTTTGCCCCAGGGGTCTCCGGGCTGTGTTCGTTGGGGTGGAACTCCTGCTAGCAAAACCGCCGGGTTGAGGGAAGGGTTCAGACTGTGCCTGGGCCCTGTGGTCTCTTCCAGGTCAGTGTATGGCATTTCCTTCCCCTTGCCCCAGGCACCTGGGAGCATGTCTGCACGTGGAGAAAGACTGTCCCGTGGGAAGCCGGGTTTTGTCAAACGGGTCCCAGTGCTCTGCTCCTCTCTTTTCACTCCTGCTGCCAGAAGCCCAGGGAGGATGGGAGGGCTTAGAACATGGCTGGGCACTGTGGTTTCTTCCAGAGAAGTGGAGGGCATTTGCTTTACCTTGCCACAACCACTTGGGATAGGGTCTGCACCTCAGGAAAACTGTCTCTGTGGGAAGCCGGCTTTTTGCAAAGGGGTCTCAGGGCCGTGGGCCTCGGCTGTCCCTCCGGCTCCCCAAAGCACAGGGACGAGGTGAGGGGCTTAGACCATGCCTGGGCAATGTTGTTTCTTACACCTGGGTGTGTGGCATTTTGTTGAGCTGGCTACCCCCACTTGGGATAGGTGTTCCACAGCAAGCACCTATTGTTCGTCGGAAGCCGTTTTTGCCCCAGGGGTCTCCGGGCTGTGTTCGTTGGGGTTGAACTCCTGCTAGCAAAACCGCCGGGTTGAGGGAAGGGTTCAGACTGTGCCTGGGCCCTGTGGTCTCTTCCAGGTCAGTGTATGGCATTTCCTTCCCCTTGCCCCAGGCACCTGGGAGCATGTCTGCACGTGGAGAAAGACTTTCCCGTGGGAAGCCGGGTTTTGTCAAACGGGTCCCAGTGCTCTGCTCCTCTCTTTTCACTCCTGCTGCCAGAAGCCCAGGGAGGATGGGAGGGCTTAGAACATGGCTGGGCACTGTGGTTTCTTCCAGAGAAGTGGAGGGCATTTGCTTTACCTTGCCACAACCACTTGGGATAGGGTCTGCACCTCAGGAAAACTGTCTCTGTGGGAAGCCGGCTTTTTGCAAAGGGGTCTCAGGGCCGTGGGCCTCGGCTGTCCCTCCGGCTCCCCAAAGCACAGGGACGAGGTGAGGGGCTTAGACCATGCCTGGGCAATGTTGTTTCTTACACCTGGGTGTGTGGCATTTTGTTGAGCTGGCTTCCCCCACTTGGGATAGGTGTTCCACAGCAAGCACCTATTGATCGTCGGAAGCCGTTTTTGCCCCAGGGGTCTCCGGGCTGTGTTCGTTGGGGTTGAACTCCTGCTAGCAAAACCGCCGGGTTGAGGGAAGGGTTCAGACTGTGCCTGGGCCCTGTGGTCTCTTCCAGGTCAGTGTATGGCATTTCCTTCCCCTTGCCACAGGCACCTGGGAGCATGTCTGCACGTGGAGAAAGACTTTCCCGTGGGAAGCCGGGTTTTGTCAAACGGGTCCCAGTGCTCTGCTCCTCTCTTTTCACTCCTGCTGCCAGAAGCCCAGGGAGGATGGGAGGGCTTAGAACATGGCTGGGCACTGTGGTTTCTTCCAGAGAAGTGGAGGGCATTTGCTTTACCTTGCCACAACCACTTGGGATAGGGTCTGCACCTCAGGAAAACTGTCTCCGTGGCAAGCCGGCTTTTTGCAAAGGGGTCTCAGGGCCGTGTGCCTCGGCTGTCCCTCCGGCTCCCCAAAGCACAGGGACGAGGTGAGGGGCTTAGACCAAGCCTGGGCAATGTTGTTACTTACACCTGGGTGTGTGGCATTTTGTTCAGCTGGCTTCCCCCACTTGGGATAGGTGTTCCACAGCAAGCACCTATTGATCGTCGGAAGGCGTTTTTGCCCCAGGGGTCTCCGGGCTGTGTTCGTTGGGGTGGAACTCCTGCTAGCAAAACCGCCGGGTTGAGGGAAGGGTTCAGACTGTGCCTGGGCCCTGTGGTCTCTTCCAGGTCAGTGTATGGCATTTCCTTCCCCTTGCCCCAGGCACCTGGGAGCATGTCTGCACGTGGAGAAAGACTGTCCCGTGGGAAGCCGGGTTTTGTCAAACGGGTCCCAGTGCTCTGCTCCTCTCTTTTCACTCCTGCTGCCAGAAGCCCAGGGAGGATGGGAGGGCTTAGAACATGGCTGGGCACTGTGGTTTCTTCCAGAGAAGTGGAGGGCATTTGCTTTACCTTGCCACAACCACTTGGGATAGGGTCTGCACCTCAGGAAAACTGTCTCTGTGGGAAGCCGGCTTTTTGCAAAGGGGTCTCAGGGCCGTGGGCCTCGGCTGTCCCTCCGGCTCCCCAAAGCACAGGGACGAGGTGAGGGGCTTAGACCATGCCTGGGCAATGTTGTTTCTTACACCTGGGTGTGTGGCATTTTGTTGAGCTGGCTACCCCCACTTGGGATAGGTGTTCCACAGCAAGCACCTATTGTTCGTCGGAAGCCGTTTTTGCCCCAGGGGTCTCCGGGCTGTGTTCGTTGGGGTTGAACTCCTGCTAGCAAAACCGCCGGGTTGAGGGAAGGGTTCAGACTGTGCCTGGGCCCTGTGGTCTCTTCCAGGTCAGTGTATGGCATTTCCTTCCCCTTGCCCCAGGCACCTGGGAGCATGTCTGCACGTGGAGAAAGACTTTCCCGTGGGAAGCCGGGTTTTGTCAAACGGGTCCCAGTGCTCTGCTCCTCTCTTTTCACTCCTGCTGCCAGAAGCCCAGGGAGGATGGGAGGGCTTAGAACATGGCTGGGCACTGTGGTTTCTTCCAGAGAAGTGGAGGGCATTTGCTTTACCTTGCCACAACCACTTGGGATAGGGTCTGCACCTCAGGAAAACTGTCTCTGTGGGAAGCCGGCTTTTTGCAAAGGGGTCTCAGGGCCGTGGGCCTCGGCTGTCCCTCCGGCTCCCCAAAGCACAGGGACGAGGTGAGGGGCTTAGACCATGCCTGGGCAATGTTGTTTCTTACACCTGGGTGTGTGGCATTTTGTTGAGCTGGCTTCCCCCACTTGGGATAGGTGTTCCACAGCAAGCACCTATTGATCGTCGGAAGCCGTTTTTGCCCCAGGGGTCTCCGGGCTGTGTTCGTTGGGGTGAACTCCTGCTAGCAAAACCGCCGGGTTGAGGGAAGGGTTCAGACTGTGCCTGGGCCCTGTGGTCTCTTCCAGGTCAGTGTATGGCATTTCCTTCCCCTTGCCACAGGCACCTGGGAGCATGTCTGCACGTGGAGAAAGACTTTCCCGTGGGAAGCCGGGTTTTGTCAAACGGGTCCCAGTGCTCTGCTCCTCTCTTTTCACTCCTGCTGCCAGAAGCCCAGGGAGGATGGGAGGGCTTAGAACATGGCTGGGCACTGTGGTTTCTTCCAGAGAAGTGGAGGGCATTTGCTTTACCTTGCCACAACCACTTGGGATAGGGTCTGCACCTCAGGAAAACTGTCTCCGTGGGAAGCCGGCTTTTTGCAAAGGGGTCTCAGGGCCGTGGGCCTCGGATGTCCCTCCGGCTCCCCAAAGCACAGGGACGATGTGAGGGGCTTAGACCATGCCTGGGCAATGTTGTTTCTTACACCTGGGTGTGTGGCATTTTGTTGAGCTGGCTACCCCCACTTGGGATAGGTGTTCCACAGCAAGCACCTATTGTTCGTCGGAAGCCGTTTTTGCCTCAGGGGTCTCCGGGCTGTGTTCGTTGGGGTTGAACTCCTGCTAGCAAAACCGCCGGGTTGAGGGAAGGGTTCAGACTGTGCCTGGGCCCTGTGGTCTCTTCCAGGTCAGTGTATGGCATTTCCTTCCCCTTGCCACAGGCACCTGGGAGCATGTCTGCACGTGGAGAAAGACTTTCCCGTGGGAAGCCGGGTTTTGTCAAACGGGTCCCAGTGCTCTGCTCCTCTCTTTTCACTCCTGCTGCCAGAAGCCCAGGGAGGATGGGAGGGCTTAGAACATGGCTGGGCACTGTGGTTTCTTCCAGAGAATTCGAGGGCATTTGCTTTACCTTGCCACAACCACTTGGGATAGGGTCTGCACCTCAGGAAAACTGTCTCCGTGGGAAGCCGGCTTTTTGCAAAGGGGTCTAGGGCCGTGTGCCTCGGCTGTCCCTCAGGCTCCCCAAAGCACAGGGACGAGGTGAGGGGCTTAGACCATGCCTGGGCAATGTTGTTTCTTACATCTGGGTGTGTGGCATTTTGTTGAGCTGGCTACCCCCACTTGGGATAGGTGTTCCACAGCAAGCACCTATTGTTCGTCGGAAGCCGTTTTTGCCCCAGGGGTCTCCGGGCTGTGTTCGTTGGGGTTGAACTCCTGCTAGCAAAACCGCCGGGTTGAGGGAAGGGTTCAGACTGTGCCTGGGCCCAGTGGTCTCTTCCAGGTCAGTGTATGGCATTTCCTTCCCCTTGCCCCAGGCACCTGGGAGCATGTCTGCACGTGGAGAAAGACTTTCCCGTGGGAAGCCGGGTTTTGTCAAACGGGTCCCAGTGCTCTGCTCCTCTCTTTTCACTCCTGCTGCCAGAAGCCCAGGGAGGATGGGAGGGCTTAGAACATGGCTGGGCACTGTGGTTTCTTCCAGAGAAGTGGAGGGCATTTGCTTTACCTTGCCACAACCACTTGGGATAGGGTCTGCACCTCAGGAAAACTGTTTCCATGGGAAGCCGGCTTTAGGCAAAGGGGTCTCAGGGCCGTGGGCCTCGGCTGTCCCTCCGGCTCCCCAAAGCACAGGGACGAGGTGAGGGGCTTAGACCATGCCTGGGCAATGTTGTTTCTTACATCTGGGTGTGTGGCATTTTGTTGAGCTGGCTACCGCCACTTGGGATAGGTGTTCCACAGCAAGCACCTATTGTTCGTCGGAAGCCGTTTTTGCCCCAGGGGTCTCCGGGCTGTGTTCGTTGGGGTTGAACTCCTGCTAGCAAAACCGCCGGGTTGAGGGAAGGGTTCAGACTGTGCCTGGGCCCTGTGGTCTCTTCCAGGTCAGTGTATGGCATTTCCTTCCCCTTGCCCCAGGCACCTGGGAGCATGTCTGCACGTGGAGAAAGACTTTTCCGTGGGAAGCCGGGTTTTGTCAAACGGGTCCCAGTGCTCTGCTCCTCTCTTTTCACTCCTGCTGCCAGAAGCCCAGGGAGGATGGGAGGGCTTAGAACATGGCTGGGCACTGTGGTTTCTTCCAGAGAAGTGGAGGGCATTTGCTTTACCTTGCCACAACCACTTGGGATAGGGTCTGCAACTCAGGAAAACTGTCTCCGTGGGAAGCCGGCTTTTTGCAAAGGGGTCTAGGGCCGTGTGCCTCGGCTGTCCCTCAGGCTCCCCAAAGCACAGGGACGAGGTGAGGGGCTTAGACCATGCCTGGGCAATGTTGTTTCTTACATTGGGTGTGTGGCATTTTGTTGAGCTGGCTACCCCCACTTGGGATAGGTGTTCCACAGCAAGCACCTATTGTTCGTCGGAAGCCGTTTTTGCCCCAGGGGTCTCCGGGCTGTGTTCGTTCGGGTTGAACTCCTGCTAGCAAAACCGCCGGGTTGAGGGAAGGGTTCAGACTGTGCCTGGGCCCTGTGGTCTCTTCCAGGTCAGTGTATGGCATTTCCTTCCCCTTGCCACAGGCACCTGGGAGCATGTCTGCACGTGGAGAAAGACTTTCCCGTGGGAAGCCGGGTTTTGTCAAACGGGTCCCAGTGCTCTGCTCCTCTCTTTTCACTCCTGCTGCCAGAAGCCCAGGGAGGATGGGAGGGCTTAGAACATGGCTGGGCACTGTGGTTTCTTCCAGAGAAGTGGAGGGCATTTGCTTTACCTTGCCACAACCACTTGGGATAGGGTCTGCAACTCAGGAAAACTGTCTCCGTGGGAAGCCGGCTTTTTGCAAAGGGGTCTAGGGCCGTGTGCCTCGGCTGTCCCTCAGGCTCCCCAAAGCACAGGGACGAGGTGAGGGGCTTAGACCATGCTGGGCAATGTTGTTTCTTACACCTGGGTGTGTGGCATTTTGTTGAGCTGGCTACCCCCACTTGGGATAGGTGTTCCACAGCAAGCACCTATTGTTCGTCGGAAGCCGTTTTTGCCCCAGGGGTCTCCGGGCTGTGTTCGTTGGGGTTGAACTCCTGCTAGCAAAACCGCCGGGTTGAGGGAAGGGTTCAGACTGTGCCTGGGCCCTGTGGTCTCTTCCAGGTCAGTGTATGGCATTTCCTTCCCCTTGCCCCAGGCACCTGGGAGCATGTCTGCACGTGGAGAAAGACTTTCCCGTGGGAAGCCGGGTTTTGTCAAACGGGTCCCAGTGCTCTGCTCCTCTCTTTTCACTCCTGCTGCCAGAAGCCCAGGGAGGATGGGAGGGCTTAGAACATGGCTGGGCACTGTGGTTTCTTCCAGAGAAGTGGAGGGCATTTGCTTTACCTTGCCACAACCACTTGGGATAGGGTCTGCACCTCAGGAAAACTGTTTCCATGGGAAGCCGGCTTTTTGCAAAGGGGTCTAGGGCCGTGTGCCTCGGCTGTCCCTCAGGCTCCCCAAAGCACAGGGACGAGGTGAGGGGCTTAGACCATGCCTGGGCAATGTTGTTTCTTACACCTCGGTGTGTGGCATTTTGTTGAGCTGGCTACCCCCACTTGGGATAGGTGTTCCACAGCAAGCACCTATTGTTCGTCGGAAGCCGTTTTTGCCCCAGGGGTCTCCGGACTGCGTTCGTTGGGGTTGAACTCCTGCTAGCAAAACCGCCGGGTTGAGGGAAGGGTTCAGACTGTGCCTGGGCCCTGTGGTCTCTTCCAGGTCAGTGTACGGCATTTCCTTCCCCTTGCCCCAGGCACCTGGGAGCATGTCTGCACGTGGAGAAAGACTTTCCCGTGGGAAGCCGGGTTTTGTCAAACGGGTCCCAGTGCTCTGCTCCTCTCTTTTCACTCCTGCTGCCAGAAGCCCAGGGAGGATGGGAGGGCTTAGAACATGGCTGGGCACTGTGGTTTCTTCCAGAGAAGTGGAGGGCATTTGCTTTACCTTGCCACAACCACTTGGGATAGGGTCTGCACCTCAGGAAAACTGTCTCTGTGGGAAGCCGGCTTTTTGCAAAGGGGTCTCAGGGCCGTGGGCCTCGGCTTTCCCTCCGGCTCCCCAAAGCACAGGGACGAGGTGAGGGGCTTAGACCATGCCTGGGCAATGTTGTTTCTTACACCTGGGTGTGTGGCATTTTGTTGAGCTGGCTACCCCCACTTGGGATAGGTGTTCCACAGCAAGCACCTATTGTTCGTCGGAAGCCGTTTTTGCCCCAGGGGTCTCCGGGCTGTGTTCGTTGGGGTTGAACTCCTGCTAGCAAAACCGCCGGGTTGAGGGAAGGGTTCAGACTGTGCCTGGGCCCTGTGGTCTCTTCCAGGTCAGTGTATGGCATTTCCTTCCCCTTGCCCCAGGCACCTGGGAGCATGTCTGCACGTGGAGAAAGACTTTCCCGTGGGAAGCCGGGTTTTGTCAAACGGGTCCCAGTGCTCTGCTCCTCTCTTTTCACTCCTGCTGCCAGAAGCCCAGGGAGGATGGGAGGGCTTAGAACATGGCTGGGCACTGTGGTTTCTTCCAGAGAAGTGGAGGGCATTTGCTTTACCTTGCCACAACCACTTGGGATAGGGTCTGCACCTCAGGAAAACTGTCTCTGTGGGAAGCCGGCTTTTTGCAAAGGGGTCTCAGGGCCGTGGGCCTCGGCTGTCCCTCCGGCTCCCCAAAGCACAGGGACGAGGTGAGGGGCTTAGACCATGCCTGGGCAATGTTGTTTCTTACACCTGGGTGTGTGGCATTTTGTTGAGCTGGCTTCCCCCACTTGGGATAGGTGTTCCACAGCAAGCACCTATTGATCGTCGGAAGCCGTTTTTGCCCCAGGGGTCTCCGGGCTGTGTTCGTTGGGGTTGAACTCCTGCTAGCAAAACCGCCGGGTTGAGGGAAGGGTTCAGACTGTGCCTGGGCCCTGTGGTCTCTTCCAGGTCAGTGTATGGCATTTCCTTCCCCTTGCCACAGGCACCTGGGAGCATGTCTGCACGTGGAGAAAGACTTTCCCGTGGGAAGCCGGGTTTTGTCAAACGGGTCCCAGTGCTCTGCTCCTCTCTTTTCACTCCTGCTGCCAGAAGCCCAGGGAGGATGGGAGGGCTTAGAACATGGCTGGGCACTGTGGTTTCTTCCAGAGAAGTGGAGGGCATTTGCTTTACCTTGCCACAACCACTTGGGATAGGGTCTGCACCTCAGGAAAACTGTCTCCGTGGCAGGCCGGCTTTTTGCAAAGGGGTCTCAGGGCCGTGTGCCTCGGCTGTCCCTCCGGCTCCCCAAAGCACAGGGACGAGGTGAGGGGCTTAGACCAAGCCTGGGCAATGTTGTTACTTACACCTGGGTGTGTGGCATTTTGTTCAGCTGGCTTCCCCCACTTGGGATAGGTGTTCCACAGCAAGCACCTATTGATCGTCGGAAGGCGTTTTTGCCCCAGGGGTCTCCGGGCTGTGTTCGTTGGGGTGGAACTCCTGCTAGCAAAACCGCCGGGTTGAGGGAAGGGTTCAGACTGTGCCTGGGCCCTGTGGTCTCTTCCAGGTCAGTGTATGGCATTTCCTTCCCCTTGCCACAGGCACCTGGGAGCATGTCTGCACGTGGAGAAAGACTGTCCCGTGGGAAGCCGGGTTTTGTCAAACGGGTCCCAGTGCTCTGCTCCTCTCTTTTCACTCCTGCTGCCAGAAGCCCAGGGAGGATGGGAGGGCTTAGAACATGGCTGGGCACTGTGGTTTCTTCCAGAGAAGTGGAGGGCATTTGCTTTACCTTGCCACAACCACTTGGGATAGGGTCTGCACCTCAGGAAAACTGTCTCTGTGGGAAGCCGGCTTTTTGCAAAGGGGTCTCAGGGCCGTGGGCCTCGGCTGTCCCTCCGGCTCCCCAAAGCACAGGGACGAGGTGAGGGGCTTAGACCATGCCTGGGCAATGTTGTTTCTTACACCTGGGTGTGTGGCATTTTGTTGAGCTGGCTACCCCCACTTGGGATAGGTGTTCCACAGCAAGCACCTATTGTTCGTCGGAAGCCGTTTTTGCCCCAGGGGTCTCCGGGCTGTGTTCGTTGGGGTTGAACTCCTGCTAGCAAAACCGCCGGGTTGAGGGAAGGGTTCAGACTGTGCCTGGGCCCTGTGGTCTCTTCCAGGTCAGTGTATGGCATTTCCTTCCCCTTGCCCCAGGCACCTGGGAGCATGTCTGCACGTGGAGAAAGACTTTCCCGTGGGAAGCCGGGTTTTGTCAAACGGGTCCCAGTGCTCTGCTCCTCTCTTTTCACTCCTGCTGCCAGAAGCCCAGGGAGGATGGGAGGGCTTAGAACATGGCTGGGCACTGTGGTTTCTTCCAGAGAAGTGGAGGGCATTTGCTTTACCTTGCCACAACCACTTGGGATAGGGTCTGCACCTCAGGAAAACTGTCTCCGTGGGAAGCCGGCTTTTTGCAAAGGGGTCTCAGGGCCGTGGGCCTCGGATGTCCCTCCGGCTCCCCAAAGCACAGGGACGATGTGAGGGGCTTAGACCATGCCTGGGCAATGTTGTTTCTTACACCTGGGTGTGTGGCATTTTGTTGAGCTGGCTACCCCCACTTGGGATAGGTGTTCCACAGCAAGCACCTATTGTTCGTCGGAAGCCGTTTTTGCCTCAGGGGTCTCCGGGCTGTGTTCGTTGGGGTTGAACTCCTGCTAGCAAAACCGCCGGGTTGAGGGAAGGGTTCAGACTGTGCCTGGGCCCTGTGGTCTCTTCCAGGTCAGTGTATGGCATTTCCTTCCCCTTGCCACAGGCACCTGGGAGCATGTCTGCACGTGGAGAAAGACTTTCCCGTGGGAAGCCGGGTTTTGTCAAACGGGTCCCAGTGCTCTGCTCCTCTCTTTTCACTCCTGCTGCCAGAAGCCCAGGGAGGATGGGAGGGCTTAGAACATGGCTGGGCACTGTGGTTTCTTCCAGAGAATTCGAGGGCATTTGCTTTACCTTGCCACAACCACTTGGGATAGGGTCTGCACCTCAGGAAAACTGTCTCCGTGGGAAGCCGGCTTTTTGCAAAGGGGTCTAGGGCCGTGTGCCTCGGCTGTCCCTCAGGCTCCCCAAAGCACAGGGACGAGGTGAGGGGCTTAGACCATGCCTGGGCAATGTTGTTTCTTACATCTGGGTGTGTGGCATTTTGTTGAGCTGGCTACCCCCACTTGGGATAGGTGTTCCACAGCAAGCACCTATTGTTCGTCGGAAGCCGTTTTTGCCCCAGGGGTCTCCGGGCTGTGTTCGTTGGGGTTGAACTCCTGCTAGCAAAACCGCCGGGTTGAGGGAAGGGTTCAGACTGTGCCTGGGCCCAGTGGTCTCTTCCAGGTCAGTGTATGGCATTTCCTTCCCCTTGCCCCAGGCACCTGGGAGCATGTCTGCACGTGGAGAAAGACTTTCCCGTGGGAAGCCGGGTTTTGTCAAACGGGTCCCAGTGCTCTGCTCCTCTCTTTTCACTCCTGCTGCCAGAAGCCCAGGGAGGATGGGAGGGCTTAGAACATGGCTGGGCACTGTGGTTTCTTCCAGAGAAGTGGAGGGCATTTGCTTTACCTTGCCACAACCACTTGGGATAGGGTCTGCACCTCAGGAAAACTGTTTCCATGGGAAGCCGGCTTTAGGCAAAGGGGTCTCAGGGCCGTGGGCCTCGGCTGTCCCTCCGGCTCCCCAAAGCACAGGGACGAGGTGAGGGGCTTAGACCATGCCTGGGCAATGTTGTTTCTTACATCTGGGTGTGTGGCATTTTGTTGAGCTGGCTACCGCCACTTGGGATAGGTGTTCCACAGCAAGCACCTATTGTTCGTCGGAAGCCGTTTTTGCCCCAGGGGTCTCCGGGCTGTGTTCGTTGGGGTTGAACTCCTGCTAGCAAAACCGCCGGGTTGAGGGAAGGGTTCAGACTGTGCCTGGGCCCTGTGGTCTCTTCCAGGTCAGTGTATGGCATTTCCTTCCCCTTGCCCCAGGCACCTGGGAGCATGTCTGCACGTGGAGAAAGACTTTTCCGTGGGAAGCCGGGTTTTGTCAAACGGGTCCCAGTGCTCTGCTCCTCTCTTTTCACTCCTGCTGCCAGAAGCCCAGGGAGGATGGGAGGGCTTAGAACATGGCTGGGCACTGTGGTTTCTTCCAGAGAAGTGGAGGGCATTTGCTTTACCTTGCCACAACCACTTGGGATAGGGTCTGCAACTCAGGAAAACTGTCTCCGTGGGAAGCCGGCTTTTTGCAAAGGGGTCTAGGGCCGTGTGCCTCGGCTGTCCCTCAGGCTCCCCAAAGCACAGGGACGAGGTGAGGGGCTTAGACCATGCCTGGGCAATGTTGTTTCTTACATTGGGTGTGTGGCATTTTGTTGAGCTGGCTACCCCCACTTGGGATAGGTGTTCCACAGCAAGCACCTATTGTTCGTCGGAAGCCGTTTTTGCCCCAGGGGTCTCCGGGCTGTGTTCGTTCGGGTTGAACTCCTGCTAGCAAAACCGCCGGGTTG